>NC_030422.2:23787599-24087599 GCF_001660625.3 Ictalurus punctatus
TGTGGTCTGTTAAACGAGACCAGTGAGTGACAGAGACGTGTCTTCTGTGTTACACGGAGGACTCCAGCATAGATGTCGTATGCTGGAGATGTAGATAGATGTAGACGTCGTGATTCATGACTCCAAGCTTTCTCTCCAACCTTCATCCTCCTCTTCCTCCCTGGACAAAACCTTGGAGCACTGTGCAAACGCATGCGATCCCGATGTTCCTCGGTGCATTTCGACAGAGGTCTTCCTCACACGGCATACTGAGCACAGCAGCCCGGTCCAGCTGTTTAAGAAGGTGGGTGGCACATTGCAAACAGAAGCTGAGGGAGCATAAGCGTCATGTCAGAGGGTCATCAGGCTGTACGCAGACAGAGCGTGACCCCTGAGGTCATCGCTTTCACCGTGTGTCAGTGGCAGCCGTGTGCAGCTGTGCAAGAGAGGACCCATTGTTGGGTCACACAGAAAAGCCGTTCGGACCCGTCGGTACCCGACTGCTCCTGATACTACACATAAGGAAGGTTTCCACACACACGGCGGGCTCTGCCCTCCATCTGCTCCTGGCAACGTTCCACAGTAATCTGTTTTTGCAGCTCCTTTTATAACCCCTGAGGGGAAGAACTGGCAGAGTCTGAGATGGCGGGGAACCAGGAGAGAAGAGCCGATAGATGCGGAAACGAGACCAAAAAAAATAATAAAAAAATCAGTTCCAGAAAATATATTGGTTCAATGTTAAAATCCAGCACACATTAAGAGCTGACGTGGAAGAAATCAAACCCAGATGAATTGATGTTTTTCGCTTTCACACACGGAGACGTTAACTTCGAGGCGGCCGAGATTCGTGTTCCGCATAACGGTGAGACTTTTCGGCAAATATGAATCTACATCTGTAAATCAGTTCGCGGTGTCATACAAGCAGTGACTGATGAGCAAATCTCAGCCATGCCGGTCGTCGTGTACTCTCACACATGCAGTGTCGAGTCCGAATTGAAACTCCGGTGTGGTTTGTTCCGGCAGGTGAGAAAACAGTAATCGTACTCGAGCGCCGAACAAATCGACCGGTCTGACTGATGGGGTCTGGATCGGTGAGAAAGCGATTCAACCCTCAATCAGCCCAACAGCTGGGATTGAACCAAACGTGGCGTGTATTCTGGGTTACAGGTAGCGTCTTTCCGTAGACGCGAACCGTTAAACCGAGCTCCCAGGTGCAAACTGAGCCAAAAAACAGGGCGATAGATAGTGTTGCAGAAACGCCATGGACGTTTGCACTAACAAACGAAAGGCCTTGATCAAATTCAAGGCCATGAAGCTCACGTACAAGACCTTGTCTGGAACAGCGCCCTCCTACCTCAACACTCTCCTGAAGGCTTACGTTCCCTCACGCAACCCGCGAACGAGTAACGACCGACGCCTAGTAGTGCCTACTCAGAGTGGCTCAAGGTCCCTTTCCAGAACCTTCACACGAACCGTCCCTCAGTGGTGGAATGAACTCCCGACCTCGATCAGGACTCAATCAATATCTTCACAAAACAGATAAAGACCCACCTCTTCCATGAACACCTAACCAGCCCCTAAAACTCCAACCCCACATTATCCTTTATTTAAACAAAAATAAAACCCTTACTCTGGCTCTTACACCTCGACTCTGCGCACTTTGCTTTTCTAGAACATAATTAATAAATCTTGTACTGTAGCGCTACTCGTATCGTTCTCCGCTTCATATATCGCTTTGCTTGCGTTTCCTCATTTGTAAGTAGCTTTGGATAAAAGCGTCTGCTAAATGAATACAATTTACGTGTAATGAATGGAAAAGAACCAAACATGGCATGTGATATTAAAAACGCTTTAAGCTAGTGATTTCTAAATATCGGAATCATTTATTTATTCCCGGATGTGTTCTCTCCATGCTAAGGCGTCCACTTGGCTGGATTGGTTTACCTTTTCCTTGCCTGTTTTTCTGACCAATGAATAAATGAATTCTAGTTGATTGTAGAAGTAAGAGTAAAAACAAACGGCCTGGAAGACATGTAGAACATGATAACGTTCACATGTATGGCATTTGGCAGACGCCCTTATCCAGAGCGACTTACATTTCTCTCATTTATACATCTGAGCATCTGAGGGTTAAGGGCCGTGCTCAAGGGCCGAACAGTGGCAGATTGGTGGTGATGGGATTTGAACTCATGAGCTCCAGAGGACTAGTCCAACGTCTTAACCACCGAGTTACCACTGCCACTGATCAAAAACAAATAAACAAACAAACAAACAACAAAACAAAGGATTACGCTGCATCCTTAGCAAAAGTTTCAGTCGCAGAGAAAACCCTTGTTTGTGTATAGCTGTGCGTTTTAAAGACACTCTGCAGGTCAACACACATCCTGGGGGCGGAGCTTCGTAAACATGAGCGCGAATCGTTCAAACATTGAGCCCACGTAATCGTTCGAGACCCAACCTTGAGTTTATATCTAAAAATAAATAAACAAACAAACAAACAAACATGCTGATGTGGACTGTGAACCCAGACCAAACAGCAAACAAACCAAAAGCCTCTGCTTCTCTAATTCAGACTCGGCAAATAAATCTGAAAGCGCCCGTTATTAATTAAGTGTTATGTGTTGAGCACTACAGCTGAATACACAATCCTGCTTCCAGATGAATGCATTATCCAAGGTTTTACAAAAGAAGGAAACCCAGTGAAACCACACACAAGTCCATATCATCCACTCGCCATGGTAAGAGCATCAAACAAAAAGAAATGCACGCCGCAGCACTGAAACACCACGATGCTTGGACAACATGTGAAATTCCACAGAGTGTATCAAATCTCAGCGGTATGTGAGCTAGACAGTCGGAATGAGCAATGTGGAGAAAAGGAAAGCCAGTGATGCAGAGTCTCTGAAGAAAAGAAGATCAGCACCTGGTCCAGCTGTTAGCCACTGACCTCTGGATCCGTGACATGAATCACCACCACCGCCGATTAATCACGGAGCGGAAGTCAGGCCCATCTGCACCGATAATCACGATAAAGTAAATATCTACATTCGGATATTTAAACAGCACAGCCAGGGCCAAATGTGAAACGTCCCTCTTACAGCTGTTGGCATCTATCAGTGTTCATCTGCACAACACAATCAGGGTTGAAAATTAAGAAAGACGTTGAGTTAAAGGTTTCTATACGAGTTCAGCTGGCCCGTCCTTTAACTTTCCTCACCTTTATAAAAGTTCTGGTCTTAAGCACAGAGTCGCAATTGAAATCGTCAAGATAAATTAGTCACTTAACCCTGGTGCTGAAAATAATCACTTCAATTCAACACACAAAAAAAGTTAATGTCTAAATTTTGGGCTGTTGATTTCAGTTCAATTTTATTATACAGGAGAGATTTTAACCACAGACAGAGGCAAAGGAAAACCTTAAGAGGCACCAGACTCGAAAAGGACCCCATGAGTACCAGTCCAATGTTAAGAGAAGTGCAGAAGTGTAAATATACACAATACTACTTGTGTGCTGCGTTCATGATTAGTTCAATTATCTGAAAATGTGAATGAAAAAAAATGACTGAAAAGACTTTATTTCTGTATAATAGACTATGCAAAAAAAACTGTCCAATTTTGTTTAATCAAGTTCAATTAAGGTTTAATATCGTAAACAAAATGTACTACCGGCTCTCTACATCTTAAAAATAAACACTTGTAAATGTTTATAAACAAAAAAATTTTTTTTAAGTGTCGGACCTGGGGTTTTTAAAAATGATCAACTGAAACAACGCGCTCCAGAGGAGAAATCGAGCTCCAAAGTCGGCTAAAATGCCCGGTTTCCGCGGGCTCTTTCTCGGGCGAGGTATATCGCAGAGGGGTTTCGATGGCGGTGTTTGAACGTATGGAAGGTCATCTTTGTAACGAGTAGAACATGTCCATGTAACCATATAGTGTAGAATGCATGTTGGTCGTTGCAATCCATAGCTATCAGACCGTTGATCACGTCACAAGTTCAGATCATTTTCACAAACCGATGTGATCGCTTGACTAGTGTACTCTCTACATATTTAAACTCCGTGAGTTGCACAGATTGGGAGCCCTAGTGTTCAAACCGTGCAACTGCATCACATGCATACTTGGAATATGGACCAGTATCAGCATTCTAATGTCACTATGCATTATTACACTAGTATGAGCAGATTGAAAAAGACTCCGTGCTCACCCCATGACTTTTATTCACAATCTCTGCAGGGTCCAGGCGAGCTTATCCACTGAAGTAACCACAAAAAGGAAACAGTTCAATCCCAGCATTTAACGTTTGTTGCTAACTCGGTTTAACAGTAGTTTTGGTAGGCTTATTGAGGCAACTGATGAACTGAAAGAAACTGATCTACATAGACAGGAAGGGGGTCCATTCTTGTGTCTAATGGGCTGAACTGAATTGTCCGATGTAAATCAATCGATCATCAAGAGCGATGCGTGTCCTTATTTGAAGCGAAAAAACGCCTACGCAGTACGCAACAATTACATGTGCTTCTTCATGAGCAAGAGTCATATGAAACCTCAAACGTCCTCAAAGCTGCATGATACAAAGAAGAGTACATGCAAAAGGTGTATACAATACCGACCAATGCAATGATAATAATAAAGTTTCACAGCTTTAGTCGTCAGTCCCAACCAACCAATAATCCCAACCTGTGATCTCGTCGATTTACTCGTAAACGAATGCGACTTCAGATCGACACGAACAATGGAGCTCGGCTTAGCTCTCAACGGTTATCGATTCTTATGCATGACCAAGACAGTCGAAATTCCCCCAACACTACAGGATGCGGAATCACTAATACTGGACCGAGATTAATATTTACAACTAAAGACTTGCTAACATGCAGCATGAAGGTGCCAACAGACTCCAATTAAATGCGTACTAGTAGCAAGATGAACTAGGTGATCATTTGCGAGAGTGCTTTCAGCTCCCACTGTTTCTGGGCTGTGCTGTGGTGCTGGAAATAAAAAGCAGATTCCCGGCTTGCAGATGAGGCGTGCGAGAAGAGAAAAGGCGTTTGGGTTTAATGGGTGCATTGACGAAGCAGCTGCCTGCTCTAGGCATTTTTGAAGGTGATGCCAAAGAGAAAGTCTTTCCAAAAAAGCGAGCCTGCATTCTCACTGCTTTGAGAAGAGCCGCAGAACCACAGACGGCTTAAAATAGCACCGGTCGTCTTTTTGAGGGTTTGTTTGCCGTCTGTCTCCCTTTCCGTTCTCCTATCGCTGATTTATTTGTGTGTGTGAGTGTGCGAGCACGAGTACAGGTTTCACGAGCTGAGAGCCGTGCTTTCAGACCTGAGATCAGTCTTGCGGTTAGTTTTCCCATAACGACGACGCAGGTTTAAGTAGGTCGGCGCATAAACCGGTGCAAATGCGATGACGGGTGCATTTTTTTTTGCGAACGGTCGGGGTGAGATTCCTGTACGGTGAGCTCAGCGTCGCGGCTCCGTGCCTCGAACCACAACCATTCCCCAAATCCCAATCCCACATCTCCGCCACCCATTCTCCCTCCAGATCCCTCTTTTCCCTTTTTTCACTCTATCCATCTGTATTAAACCTCAGGATAAAAGCATAATTGCTTTTCTTGCTTGAAACCCACTTGGTTTATTAAATGTGCATGAATATCTCGATTTGCTGAGGATTTGGACATCAGTTAGCATTACAAGACAAGCATCTTAACGTTCGCTTACAGGCTCTTCAACTGCTTTCCAAAATGTTTAATTAAAGACATGAGCAATTATTCTGTAATCACCCGAAATGTACACCGTGCTGTCGACTAAACCAAACAAACTAAAGAATGAATACCACTTCCTTGCGTAAGTATTCACCCCATTGATCATTTCCACAGTTTGCAACGACACACCCTGAAACTGAAAGTCAACTTTTAGCATTTGATTTACATAAGATGTCTAAGCGTTTGAAGGGGAAAATATTTGTCAGTCCACAGAGCTCTCAAATTCTCAAACCCGAAAGTGCGGTTTCATTTTCTGCACACACAGCAGCACTTATGCTAGTTCCGGCTGGAATTTAAATGGAGGTTTACGTTAACGCAATCGTCCTTACACGCGAGCGTGTCACGATGGCCGCTTTCGCCTGACGATATACCATCCTTGAAATAATTGTGATAAACGCTTTTCATTTTACGCCACTGGTATAATGACGATATAACAGCTGAATAATTCAAGTCCACCCTTTCGAACAGCGGTGAATTTTGAATTCTGAAGAATATTCAGACATTGTGATGTGATATTGCGGATTCTTTACGCTTTAGGGCGTTAACAAGAGCATATTCGCGACGTGATTTACCATCCTACCGAGCGTTCGGTACACCTTACCGTCCTACCTTCATGTCATTTTGTGCAGAAGCTAGTTATAACATTTCGTTTATGTTGTATTTACGTCTGACTAATATTAAGATGTATAAGATGCGTTCGGGTGAGTTCATTAACCCGCTAGTAAAGCGCATCAGTTTACCGCTGTCCATCCACTGTTCAGCTCATGCAGCTTAAGCGGCTCAATCCCTGACGTTGTTGACTACGACTGGATTATTGGAAAAACTACAATTATTCTATCGAGATTTTTCTTCTACAAAAAAAAAAAAAAAAAAACATTGTTAGCGCATTGTTAATACCGTGCATCATTTTTTTTTCACGTATATCGTACGATAAGTCGAGAACGTAATTATCGTGACAGCTCTACTGATACGTTATCATTTCTATAGTAACTGCTTGTTCACAGGGAACCAAAATGTTACCGAATAAGCAGCGTTACGCAACGGTCAGTCAAATTTCTTCCATCAAGTCTTCATGGCAAAGGAGTTTGCGGTTTCTAGGTAACGTGGCATGCTGCGTAATTGTCTTGATATCATCGAGAGAGAGAGAGAGAGAGAGAGAGAGAGAGAGAGAGAGAGAGAGAGAGAGAGAGTAACCCGTCTTATGGACATTCCAGAACATTAAAGCGACTATAAATTGTTGGAAAACTGCCGTGATGTGACAGAAATACAACACTTCAGGATGCGCAGTTCTTTGGAGTAACACCGATACGCATCTCGAAACGGTTTGTTTCCACACAACCACAAGCATGCTTTAACCCTTACTTGTGAAAAAAAGGAATAAAACAAACAAACAAAAAAAAAAAAGCAACATTTACTGTTTGCACAAAGTATTCACCTTCCTATGTAAATACCTGGCCAAACTATCTGCATTTCGCTCATATTTCCATATTTTTTTTATATATATATATATATATATTATATATATATATATATATATATATATATATATATATAAATTGCGCTTTAATTGAGATTTCATCACAATTAATTAGCTCTTTCGTGTTGAAGAGATTCTGCGAGCCTCTATTAATAAACAGTATCCGATGGCTCTGTATCTGCGTTATTAAAAGACGCCATTGTGAGGACGGTGCTAATTAAACCGACGCCGTTCCGCCCTCTCAAAACACCAATCCGGCTGGAGAGGTATTCTGTCTCTCTTAATGATAAAGACATGCAATGAAGAAAATTCTCATTTCCATCGATGATGACGACTAAAGCGCTCTACATTTAATGAACCTTCAGTGCATCGAGAACCTCTTACGCAGACACTTTCAGCAGGATGTGCGCGGACTGAAAAGGGATTTTAGGGAGCATGAAACGAGCCAAATCCCTGTGTCACTATAAATACCCCACACACAGAGAATGCGAGACACACACACACACACACACACACACACACACACACACACACACACACACACACACTCAAATACCCCTCACACAGAGCATGTGAGACTCTCTCTCCCTCACACACACACACGACTGACATGTTTTCACTCAGGGCCTTATAACGTGATGATGAGGATGGACGTAGAGTAAGATGGTCCAAGTTCAGTGTAAAATGCCGTATTGTGCGCAAGAGAGGTCAGAGAGCAACATCTGTGTGTTGACTCAGTGAAAATCTCAGCACTGTTTGTTCGAACAGGAAAGCACGAGCTCGCTTTGGAGGAAAACAGCGGCGTCTGACATTCTGATGAGTCGACAGAAGGAACATCTCAGATCTCAGCAACACAGATTCCCTCACGTTTGCTCCACGGGAGACTGATCAAGTACGACAATTAAAGCAGTTGCCTTTAGCAGTCAGACGAGAACGCGCTGGACGAAATCAAATTCATGTCTGTAGGATTTAACTGTGCGGTTATTTTGGGAGATTTCCCCCGGTTGAGGCGCTCAGCAGTAAAATCAAGACAAATTGCAGTAGGACGGCGAAGTGAAAGAACCGGAAGAAAATAAAATAAATTAGCAGCTCAAATTGAAATGCACTCATTTCCACACATTTTATTCTATAAGTGGTGGTGTTTTTCCCCTCTCTGGCTGGCAGTAGGCTATTTTCAGGAATGTGGTGATTTACTGCGAATTTCTGTTCAGAAAAAAGGAAGTGTACGTGCCACTGGTGCATTAACGCTCGTGTGTCTTGCTCCATACCTCCAGCAGCATTGCTTTAGCAACACGGCCTTAATGTTACAATCACGTACAAAGCAATCGAGTGATCCACCCAACACGACTGTTAAACCACAAAGCAAAAACCGAAAAAGGATACGATACTGAACTGCATGCAAAACACACACGGCCTAGATTATCTCCTTATATGTGTGATTGTGATCTCGGTGATTCCTGTGCTAATTAGTTTGTGTTTTAGGGGTTTTTTCCTGTGAAAAGTTAGCTGATGTCTGTGGCTCTGACGTCACAGGAGGACATTCCTAGTGCAGTTACAATGTAGTTTGAAAGGAGAAACATTTCAACACAACAGACAACAGGCAGATTTTGCTGAAGCTCCTAAAAGCAAAAGAGCAAAAGCTTATATTCTCACTAACCATTTTTAAGCAAAGAAATTTAGGAGAAAGTACAAGTAGTGCAAACAGACCGTTGCCTCCCGACGACCAACTGATAATCACCGTTGTCTCCCAGCTACCAATCACCATTGCCTCCCAACGACCAACCGCTAATCACCGTTGCCTCCCAACGACCAATCGTTAATCACTGTTGCCTCCCAGCTACCAATCACTAATCACCGTTGCCTCCCAGCTATCAATCACCATTGCCTCCCAACGACCAATCATTAATCACTGTTGCCTCCCAGCTACCAATCACCGTTGCCTCCCAACAACCAATCGTTAATCACTGTTGCCTCCCAGCTACCAATCACCGTTGCCTCCCAACAACCAATCGTTAATCACTGTTGCCTCCCAGCTACCAATCACCATTGCCTCCCAACGACCAATCATTAATCACCGTTGCCTCCCAGCGACCAATCGCTAATCACCATTGCTTCCCAAGGAGCAATCACTAATCACCGTTGCCCAACTGCTAATCACCATTGCCTCCCAGCTACCAATCACTAATCACCGTTGCCTCCCAGCTACTAATCACCATTGCCTCCCAACAACCAATCATTAATCACTGTTGCCTGCCAGCTACCAATCACCATTGCCTCCCAACGACCAATCGTTAATCACTGTTGCCTCCCAGCTACCAATCACTAATCACCGTTGCCTCCCAGCTACCAATCACCATTGCCTCCCAACGACCAATCATTAATCACTGTTGCCTCCCAGCTACCAATCACCATTGCCTCCCAACCACCAATCATAATCACCGTTGCCTCCTAGCAACCAATCGCTAATCACCATTGCTTCCCAACGACCAATCATAATCACCGTTGCCTCCCAGCAACCAATCGCTAATCACCATTGCTTCCCAAGGAGCAATCACTAATCACCATTGCCTCCCAGCGACCAATCATTAATCACCATTTCTTTCCAATTACCAATCACCGGTCCCCATTGTTTCCTAACAACCTATTTCTCTCTGCGTTCTTGACAGAACTGATAGTATTTTGCATATACATAAATAGTTTGTGGTGCAAACAGCAACAGTGGATTCAAAGTTCCAGAAGGCAATGCAGCTATACAACACAGTTGTGCTGAAGCTCGGTTCGGCTCGGGGAGTTAGAGGTCTACGAGATGAAGCACGTGATGGGGTTGATGGATGAAATAGCATGAAAAGATGACGCTTTAGAACCGGTACAGTGTACAAATGAGGCGCTGAGAGAGCTGGACAGACTAAAGGACTAAAGTGCTGCTGCATCACTCTCTTTAAGAAGGGATGAAAGCGAGGGATAAATATCACTGCCACCACTATCAGCAGGTAGTCACACTGCATTGTGGGCAATCCAGGAAATAAAGACGACCAACTTGTCAATCAAAGAATTTTAAAGCAAAAATTCAGCTCAGAATATCATCAAAATAAGTGGGTTTTTTGCACAATTGAAAAGCTCATTCATCACAGCTGCACACTGATAAACCGAGATACCACAACCGTCACTAACAGGTAGGACACACGCATATGTCACTCAGCTTCCCCATGCATGTCTCCTTCTGCACTATGAAAGCATTCACAAGGGGTGAAACTGTGCGTCACCCTTCACAGTGAGAAGTGTTTGTTGGAGGTATTAGTGACTCAGAGAAGTGGTTAATGGTCTGTGTGACCTGACCTTCACGCCTTCACACCGCAGCCGTACAGGCTCCGACGCTAAAGAATAACACCACACTTGTGCAGATGAGCGGAGTGAAGTTAATAAGAGACCAATATTAATCATTACACCTGCGACTGAACGCCGGACTCAAAGGGACTCGACAGATTTACAGAAGTACTCAACCCAAAAGCTTGATTTATAATGGTTAGCCTCTCGGAGGCTGAAGTCTGATTATCTGAGTTAAATTTGGTTAAAAAGAATTCTCAGATCTGTCAAGACAGATGTTTCCCACCATGGGAAAGTCTTCAGGACACGGTGTGCTATATTTATGCTACTTGTTAAGACTAATGATTTATATATATCTATATTCATGGAAATATTATGTATATAGATAGATAGATAGATAGAAAGATATAAATAAAACACAAACGATAACAGAAACAAGCTTGTCTTTCCCCGACATAATACATAACTATAAATGGGTAAAAATTGCAATGTGTCACTCTTTCATTTTAAAAACTGTAGACAGTGGGAAAATTGCAGTGCTGTTCAAGGAATAAAACACTTCAGGATGTGCCGTTATAGGAAAATCAGCTTTGGGCTGGTAACAGTAACTCGGCTCAGCGATTAAGAGGATGACGTATGGGATCAGTATCCCGTATCTGCCGATACTTGGTATTTGCTGCTCGATACCGCATTCAAAACGGGAAAATGGAATCTGTGCACCCTTTTTTCACTTTTACTTCAAAATAAATCACCTTGCGCTAAATCTTTCTACCAGAGAAGTAATGAATCAAATCCACATTAAAGCAAAGTCAAACTGTGACACCAAATCCATGATATATACTCAACTGTGAATTTTGGATGCCAACACACCAGGGATGGGTGACCTGGTGATATAAATAACACTGGAAATTGCATCATACATCAGTACGTTAATAACCCTGAAACTCATTGTTACTCACAGAACTGGTTGGCTATTAAACATGATGTTTCTGTGGTGTGAAACAGGATATTGGGGCATGAATTAATGTAAGGCTGATGTTGGGTTTGTTCATCAACAGTGATTTGCGTCATATTTGTGTCAGTTCAGTGACTGTGGCTCTAAATTTGGCATGATGTTTCAGACCCCTTTAACAAGTTGCACTTGTACAAGTCTAAGTCCCCAAAGTCCAATCACCAATTACTCTTGCTTCCCAACAACCAATCACTGACCCCTGTTGCTTCCCAACAACCAATCACTGACCCCTGTTGCTTCCCAACAATCAATCACTGATCCCTGTTGTTTCCCAACCATCAATCACTGACCCCTGTTGCTTCCCAACAATCAATCACTGACCCCTGTTGCTTTCCAACAACCAATCACTGACCCCTGTTGCTTCCCAACAATCAATCACTGATCCCTGTTGCTTCCCAACCATCAATCACTGATCCCTGTTGCTTCCCAACCATCAATCACTGATCCCTGTTGCTTCCCAACCATCAATCACTGATCCCTGTTGTTTCCCAACCATCAATCACTGATCCCTGTTGCTTCCCAACCATCAATCACTGAACCCTGCTGCTTCCCAACAATCAATCACTGATCCCTGCTGCTTCCCAACAATCAATCACTGATCCCTGTTGCTTCCCAACAATCAATCACTGATCCCTGTTGCTTCCCAACAATCAATCACTGATCCCTGTTGCTTCCCAACAATCAATCACTGATCCCTGTTGCTTCCCAACAATCAATCACTGATCCCTGTTGCTTCCCAACAATCAATCACTGATCCCTGTTGCTTCCCAACAATCAATCACCCATCCCTGTTGCTTCCCAATGACCAACCACTGATCCCTGTTACTTCCCACTGACCAATCACCGATTACCAATGCTTGTCCCACCCACTTCTCTGTTCTTCATTTCAAACTATTCCTTCAAAACCTTTTCCTTCAATTCGGTTTACTAATCTCTCACTACCACTGCATATTTTTTATCTGCGCTCATGACAGAAATGATAGTAATTTGTATATACATAAATTGTTCGTTTGTGGCACCATTACCAAAGACTTCTTTCCATACCAAAGAAGATCAAAGATTTTTATTTTCTATTCTGTTTCTAAGTGTCTTCAGGAATTCTTCCTTATTCATGGAGGCATGTCGATATGTAAATGATCATGACGATTCACTGAATATGTAGAATAGTGTAGGAGTTGGAAACACTGATGATATTTTGGTTATATCACCCATCACTATCTAACACGCATGTTACAGGGGAGCTGGTGTTCTAACAATCTGTCCCAGTTCATCGACCTGCCTGTCCATAGCGCACGTGTGTGTAACGGTGTGTTCATAAAACAACATCAGATGCATTTTGTGCTATTTTGTCTACTTTATTACAGGGTCCTTATCAGAAAATGACCTAGTATGAAACTATAGCCTGTGTATTTTGTGCATTGCTGCCTCACGGCTCCAATCTCCCCGGTTCAATCCTAAGCTTGGGTTAAGTGTTTGTGCTGAGGGTAATGTCCAGGTTCTCGGTTCTCCTCCCATCCTCCCACATGCCAAAAACATGCAGGTAGGTGAACTGGCTAGTCTAAAACTGCCCCAAGTTGTGAACAAGTATGTGAATGACTATGTTTACATGGACAACAGTAATATAATTACTGACCTTATTCTGAATAAGCCGATATTCTGATTAAGGTGTTTACATGAGTTGCTTTTAGAATATTCCTTTCATGTTCAGGTTTTACATGTTATAGAGCATAATTAGATTAACGTCATTACGTCACCGCACCACGACGTCCCTCCAGAATTTCACGTATCAACATAGAGTTTGTCTTCATTGTGGTACCGTGTACAGTTTTGGGTGACTCATTTGTAAATTTTACGAAAGTTTCAAGTGCAGTTAATTATTTGTCATGATGTACGTGCAAATAGAAGACTGATTGAAGCCGTGGGCTGCGTCCCAAACCGCGTGTTTACCTGCTATAAAGGAGCGAAAATACGTGCATTACACTTACTAAATAGCAGGTAAGTACTTGGTTTGGGACGCAGCCATGCGCTCGTTTGCCGTCAAACGGTTGAGCGCTGCAGGGTGTGTGTATGTGTGTCCTGTCCCAAAATACGGTGAAAACTCCCACACGACGTTAATAGTGTGATTAAGGTGTGTACATGACTGTAATTAGACTAAAACAGGAATACTCCACTTGTCTTAATTCCATTTGTGTTTACTTCGAGTATGACTTTAATCGGATTAAAGTCATCAATAATCGCTGTTTACATGAGTATCGTCTTAATCGGGATCATATCGGATTATCGTTGTCCATGTAAACGTACTGAATGTGTGAGCCGTGCCCTGCCATGGACCAGCGTCCCATATGAGGAGAAAATGTCTCAAGAGGCGTGAGTTTATGGACGTGTGAAAGTGAAGACACCGGTCAGTAGGTCAAATGTGAACTGTGTGTGTGTAAGCAGTGAGGAAACTGGGGATACTCACAGTCCAGGTGTTTCTTCTTGGGGCCGCTCACTTCATGGGTCGTGGCCTTACACACGGCTTTGTTGATGCTGGAGCCGGTCATGCTGTGCTGCGCCGCTGCGATGCGGTCTGTGATGCTCTGTCCTGACATGTTTCTCCTCAACACTGACTACTGATCAGTTGGACGAGTTTCTCTCCGTCTCTCCAAAAAAAAATCCCTCCAAAACCAAGACAGCTTAACAGCTCACTAATATGAGCAGATTTCACAAAACCTTGAGTCAGTAAAGTGACTGCTTGTGTATATTAAAAAACAACAACAACAACAACAAAAAAAACACAACTCACAAAATTATCCAACTAAATACTAACCCAGTCACCCTTGATCGTGTATTTGGTTATATAAAAAGAATCTAGCTAGCTATCTAGTACAAATAAGATCCCAAGTGTCAGTGTTACACCTGGATGAACTGATTGACTGAGCTGATGTTAGCTAATATTACCATAACAGCGTTCAAACCGAGTACAGGACCTAATGCTGAAATCTGAGCATATAGGAAGGTTGCAAAATGACATAGCTAGCTATCCGTTCAGCCAGGTCAGAAAAGAGAGAGAGAAAAACGCCACGTACCCCAAGAAAAGACCAAAACTGGTTAAACAAGTCTGTCCTTCTAGTCGAAATAATATGTTAATAAAAACACTCAGCATTTACCTGCGAGCATTTGCTGAGCTAGCAAAGGAATGCAAAGAGACCTTTAACTACCGAGTTATTAGTTCGCTGTAACAATGGCAGGCACAAATGGAACTAGTTAGTTGAGCTAGTTAACAGGTTAGTTGTGCAGCTTCCCCTCGGTCTGAAACTCTGTTAAAATTGCTCTGGCTAGTTCCTCCGTCGCTAGCTGCGATGCGATGTTGTTATGTTATGTTCTGTTCAAACACTTCGCTGGCATGACTGACACATAACCTGCAACTAAACTAACCCGGAGATCAGAAACGAAAGTGTGTTGAGTTGGAACCTGAAGGATCGAACATTAGCTCTCGGACAGCTGATCAGACTGATCAAATCTAACGTCCAACCTGGATCTGTGAAAGGAAGTCCACTAGTCCAGCTGTAGGACCGCCACGGGGGGTAAAAGTGGGGTTTTTTCCCCGTCCTGGATCAATAGGTGGAGAAATTCCGGCGGAGAGTGTGTTCTATCAACCCCCTCCAACAGCGTTCCTCCGCTCGCCTTCGCTTTATTCCGGTTTGTGAAGAAGAGCTCCGGACAAAATGGCTGCGCACAAATCAGGTGATCCCGAGGAGCGCTGAGTGGATAGAAGAACCGAGCGCTGATTGGACGGAAGCAGTGAGCGCTGATTGGATAGAATCAGAAAACCGTGTGTAGATGTGTTAATGTTTATTTTAATGTGTATTAAACATTATTGAAAACATTAGTGATTAGAAGTTCGGATCATTTTATTGACTCGGATCTTTGAATCTCATTCAGCGAAATGAACGAATCTTTTTTCGAGTCATTTCGTTCATTTCAGCAGAATATAATTAAAATGTTACATGTTAAATTCCCCAACACATCTAGCACTTAATAAACTATCAAATAAACTATAGGTTAATGCAGCCAAGTCCGAGTCATGAGAAACAGAAATGATTCATTAATAGATTAGCATTAGGTTTTCAGGCTATGCAATCTGTTAGTTCACCTCACCTCCCGATCTGAGTCCTTCTTTCTTTTGTCACATTTCACACAGACGTGACATCTGTTCATACAGTCCCGGAAACAGAAATGATTAGTTCAGCTGTTGAGTCTTCGGGTTCGAGTCGTTCATTTATCCCGTTTCCGGTACTGCATGGTGCCTTGCCTATGGGGCGGTCACCTGATGAAGGAACGACTCGAACCCGAAGACTCAAGAGCTGAACTGATCATTTCTGTTTCCTGTTGCAGCACATGCACGGTCAAAAATTAACGAATCACTCGCTGAGACAACTCGTTGTTCCCGAGTCATTTTAAAGATTTTTTCAAAACAAAATAAACGAATCGTTCATGAACGACACATCACTAGAAAACAATAAATCTAGGTAGAATACATAGATAATACATAGATCCTTATTATTATATATTTTTTAAAAAGCCCAGTATTTATTAATTACACAAATAACATTAAATTTGTAAACCTGAAGCTTCCAAATGACACAATACGATTTTGATTATTAAGAGAAGGATTCAATATTTGACCATACCACTGAATCTGCCAAGACACGATGCAATACCTTTTTTGATTATTTAGACAACGTTTTGACATTTGATGATACCAGTCAATCTGCTAGGACACATTATGATATGATTTTAATTATTTAGACATGGATTTTACATTTGACGATACCAGTCAATCTGCTACAACACGATGTGATGATATGATTTAACAATCTTCAAATAATGTGTGACCAACTTTGTTGAAAATCTGGGGTTGGGGCTGGACTTAGCATTAGGTAGGCAGCTGCCTTGGGCTTTCAGAAGCCAAGGCCCCCTAAAAATGCAAATAGTATATATACATATATATATATATATATATATATATATATATATATATATATATATATATATATATATATATATATATATATACTTATTAATGCTAAATAACATGCTGAAAAGGTAAATACTGATGTTAAAACACTGAAATTATTGATATCGCTGTTATTTCAGCAGCATCAATGCAAGCCTCCTCCCCCAACCCCAACTGAATAGGGCGCCATTCCTATATTTTGCCTTAGGCCCCCATATCACTAAATCCACCCAAGAGGAAGAGGTTAGGGTGAGCTACAAAACCACAACTGTACTGTAGTGCCTCTGCTTCTATAGACCACACTCTAGTACACATTGATAATAGTGCAGCTCCATCTAGAGGCAAATAGCTAGAATTATTTCCATGGCAACTGCCCTATCATGGCAACAGTTACTGCAAGGCTCAATTTACCTTACCAGAGTTCAGTGTCAATCAAACAGGAGGATGAAATCACAAATATCTGTTTTAGCACTCATGCTGCAAAATGTGCTCATAATAACCACTGCCACATGATTAGTACAGTATTAATAACCACCACCACATGATTAGTACAGTATTAATAACCACCACCACATGATTAGTACAGTATTAATAACCACCGCCACATGATTGGTACAGTTTTAATAACCACTGCCACGTGATTGGTACAGTTTTAATAACCACCACTATATGATTAGTACAGTTTCAATAACCACCGCCACATGATTAGTACAGTATTAATAACCACCACCACATGATTAGTACAGTATTAATAACCACCACCACATGATTAGTACAGTATTAATAACCACCACCACATGATTAGTACAGTTTCAATAACCACCGCCACATGATTAGTACAGGTTTAATAACCACTGCCACATGATTAGTACAGTATTAATAACCACCGCCACATGATTAGTACAGGTTTAATAACCACTGCCACATGACTAGTACAGGTTTAATAACCACCGCCACATGATTAGTACAGGTTTAATAACCACCGCCACATGATTAGTACAGGTTTACTAACCACTGCCACATGATTAGTACAGGTTTAATAACCACCGCCACATGATTAATACAGGTTTAATAACCACCGCCACATGATTAGTACAGGTTTAATAACCACCGCCACATGATTAGTACAGGTTTAATAACCACTGCCACATGATTAATACAGGTTTAATAACCACTGCCACATGATTAGTACAGGTTTAATAACCACTGCCACATGATTAGTACAGTTTAATAACCACTGCCACATGATTAGTACAGGTTTAATAACCACCGCCACATGATTAGTACAGTTTACTAACCACTGCCACATGATTAGTACAGGTTTAATAACCACCGCCACATGATTAATACAGGTTTAATAACCACCGCCACATGATTAGTACAGGTTTAATAACCACCGCCACATGATTAGTACAGGTTTAATAACCACTGCCACATGATTAATACAGGTTTAATAACCACTGCCACATGATTAATACAGGTTTAATAACCACTGCCACATGATTAGTACAGTTTAATAACCACTGCCACATGATTAGTACAGGTTTAATAACCACTGCCACATGATTAGTACAGTTTAATAACCACTGCCACATGATTAGTACAGGTTTAATAACCACCGCCACATGATTAGTACAGGTTTAATAACCACTGCCACATGATTAATACAGGTTTAATAACCACTGCCACATGATTAATACAGGTTTAATAACCACTGCCACATGATTAATACAGGTTTAATAACCACTGCCACATGATTAGTACAGGTTTAATAACCACCGCCACATGATTAGTACAGGTTTAATAACCACCGCCACATGATTAGTACAGGTTTAATAACCACTCCCACATGATTAGTACAAAATTAATGTAACAGGTCCAGTTATGATTGCATTTTTTTAACAGCATGAACAACATAGGCTCTGTAACTTCCAAGACAAAGAATAGCAACACTTCTGCTTTTAAATATAATCATCAGCTAGAATCTGAAATAGAATTGCTTTTGGTCAAACTTACAATGCATCAAGACAGTCTGATGCAATCAAGCCTGTGGACCACAGAGGCTCAGCAGTTCACATTCTGTGCTTGTGTCTCGAAGCTTGCCAGAGAACCACTAGTGGACCCTCGAGCAAAACCCCTAACCATCAAATGACCAGCCTCTGGTAGGTCTGTATTTGTAAGTTGCTTTGGGTGAAGGTAAAATGTGAAATGAAAATGATCTGTCACTGCTACCACATCAGACTTGTTCCATAGAAAAAAAAAAATATTGGGGGGGGGGGGACATAAATAAAAAAAACAAAACAATCTATACAGCATATACCTCCAGCTCTAGCACACCCATTCACACACACACACACACACACACACACACACACACACACACACACACACACACACAAACACATTTTTTTTACACATTAATTAATAATGCAGCTAATTAGTGCTATGCGTACAGCCAACCCTAACCCTAACCTCAGTAACTAAATAAAACATTCTCAATTTTTTTGTTTGCTTTTTAAAATAACACCTAACACACACACCTTCATTTTCTAGCCCCTCACACATATACTGTACATAGCAGCATCCAGTGTAGGTGTATAGCAGTAAACACATGTGAAAGTGTGTGTATCACATCTGTATAAAAGGTACTGCTCATGTTTGTAGGACAATTCACTGAGCTCCAGTATGGAACGCAGCACAAATGGGTGTATTTAAACTTTATTGATTCTATTTAATTTAAATGAATAAACATTATTTATTCTGATGAATACTACATCAATATGTAGGTTAGTCTATAGTAGCTCCATTGCAAAACAAAAAAAGCATTACTCAGCCACTTAAAAATTTTGACTGACATTTGGAGGGAGAATTATGCAAAATTCAATTTTGGTTAAAACATTTCTTTAAAATGATTCATTTAATTTAAAGGTAGATGTGGCCATTTTTGACAGACACTAGGTAAAACTATGTTGTTTGTCCAGTTTTCAGCATTCCCCTTGGAAGCCACAAAAACCCCCATAAAACAATCATGTCTAGGTCCATCCATCCATCCATCCACCCATCCATCCATTCATTTTCTATACTGCTTATCCTACAGGGTCATGAGGAACCTGGAGCCTATCCCAGGAGGCATGGGGCACAAGGCGGGGTACACCCTGGACAGGGTGCCAATCCATCACAGGGTACAATCACATACACAATCACACACACATTCATACACTACGGACATGCCAATCAGCCTACCATGCATGTCTTTGGACTGGGGGAGGACACCCCCACAGCACGGCGAGAACATGCAAACTCCGAACACACAGGGCAGCAGCATGAAACGAACCCTGGCAGTGTGAGGTGAACGTGCTAACCACTGACTCACTGTGTGCCCTTCATGTCTAGGTTTAAATGTTAAATACCGAATGTTCCACTACTTCGGAAAAACAAGTTCTATTTAACATCCTAAAAGGTTTTTTGCTTTGTCTCTTTGAGCAAGCCCTTAATGATTAATTGTAGACCTGCACATTAGATGGTTTTCCTTTCAGAAAATGTAGAATCCATTTAATGAGCTTGAGCCATTAAGCATCCAAAGATTTTTTTCCCCCCTAATAGTGTAGCCATAAATAGAAGCAAGAAAGACGAGTCGTGGTTTCTTCTAAAGTGGAGATAATGCTAAGCTAGAATTTTAGATGACATCATATCATCTTTAGCATACTGAAACCATCTTATCCCTGGACAAAACAGTGTTATGAGCTACTGATGTGTCTGCTTCTTTTTTCTGAGATGATGTTGGCTTAAAACACAAACCACATGAATACGTAAAGCAGGCTAACAAAATGCTATTAGCTGAACATGACTTGGCCAATTAGCTTTCTATTCACTTTACCGATTTGTCAGAAGGCAGAATGTGAGCTGTTGTTTCCAGGACCAGCACAGTGTAAGTAAATGAGTACTTAATGTGTGAAATTTGCAGCTTGTTCTCGTCAGAGCTGTTGAATTGAGGGAATAGTAAAAGTGACAATCCAGGGTGTTTAAGTGGATGAGGTTTTCAGACTGTTTGGACTGAAATGTTTGAGATGGAAAGGAGACCCACAGACACAGCATTTACAAAATGCGGAAACAAAACATCCTTCCCCCCCCCCCCCACTAAAACACTGCTATTATGAAGAGGAATATGATTAACCTTCTATAAATATGTCTCAAATAAACACTAGCACATCTAGAAAAATACTTGCTGTGGACTACCAAGCCCTTCAACAGCCTCATCACTTCAAGACATATACCAAACTGGGATTCAGTATCACATAACCATTCATTCACAAGGCAATTCAAATCTCAATGAGCCATAGACGTTTGACATCTTGAAAAAATGACTTTCCCCCAGTTTTATTTGGCGATGCAAATGGCGCCATTATGTCAGCTGAGGAAACGGCACTGAAAGGTCATTGAAACAGATGCTTGTCTATTTTCAGTTCACACAAAACGCTGCAATTGTACATGCAGAATTGGGCCATGAAACAATTCCAAATTACAATTAGGCCACAAATAGACCTGCTGTCCAAATGCAAGAGGACATTTCAGTACACATTCAACAGACAGAACGATACTTTGCAAAAACACCTATTATTTAGTGTCTGTGCAGTATTTTTTAGAGCCGGGAACAGCTGTGACGATCTTAAAATTGTGGAGGGCATAAAAGAGGGACAGGGTGTCTGCCTGTGATAATTATTTACACAGTGCACAGGGACATATGGGTTCTAACACCATTAACACTTCAGCAGAGCAGCTTTACCATTTAGATATGCAGCATTAACAGCTTGGGACAGATTTAAACAGCAGGCACGCACCTGCTTAGTGTCTCCCATAAACACACACACACACACACACACATTCATACACACACACTCATACATACTCATACATACTCATACACACACACACACACACACACACACAATTCAAGGCTGGAGAATTTTACTTATAAACATTTACACAAGATAAAATGGAAACCAGATCTATTCTGAACCAGATATAGTTGTGAATCCGTAAAGATGACACAATTCAATCAGATTTCTATTCCATTATAAGCCTAAACATTATCCCCTAACGCCTAACTACTATTATTTTAAACCTTCATTATGCGTCTTGCATCTACATTAATATTTTTTGTTCTGTATGACCACTTGCTGCTGTTAAACATGTCATTTTCACACATCATAACAACGTGTACTGACATTTATTTCAGTTAAAGATGTCGAAACAAACATTCTGTTATTATTTTAATTTGAAACAAAGTCTGTGAGAGTTTTGGGCGTGTATATAAACAATTAATTAATCAATTTCAAAAATTAAATATGAATACATTTTCTATTCCATTTGCCCACGCAGCTGCTCTATTACAGCGTGTAAAAGTCTCGGTGTTCTCAGTGTTGACGGTGCTTTAGGCAGCATTTTCTACTGGAAACACTTGTTTTAGACAGAGGTGTTAATGGTTTGCTCTCAGTTTCCTCAACAGTCCTGATGTGTTGCTTAGTTCAGCAAAACCAACAACTGTACTACTTAAAAACACGTTCCTCTTTTTC
Organism: Ictalurus punctatus; assembly: GCF_001660625.3. Taxonomy (NCBI): domain Eukaryota; kingdom Metazoa; phylum Chordata; class Actinopteri; order Siluriformes; family Ictaluridae; genus Ictalurus; species Ictalurus punctatus. The sequence continues at coordinate 23,809,725 of NC_030422.2, forward strand.
AAGCATTCAACTGTCATTCCATGAGCATTTGATGCTCAAAAAGTGAAACACCATCTATATGCAAAAACCATGACGAGTCTTAACATGTTATAAGTAAAAGTGCAGTGAATGCATAAACAAGAACTGCTGGTATAAATAATAATCGCCATCACCAATAGCATTTAAGTACATAAAGGTAATTTATATATTCTATTTTCTCTACTGCTAGAATTGCTCATGCTCTTTGGGAAGTGTGTCCGGTCTGGAACAGGCTGAACAGCTGGATTGCCTGCGTTCGTGGAGGTTGTTGTTCGATGTTGGCAGGATCACCCGACTGGGGTCTGAGTCAACTGCAGGTTTCTCGCCATCACTTGCCATGATGTGCTCAACCAGGCGCATGATGGCTTTGTCAATATTTGTGTTATCCTGAAAGAGCAAGAGAGCGAGAGCGAGCGAGAGTAAGCAAAACAAGTTTTACAGCCTTGTGTCCCAAGACAAGGGAGAGTAACAGAAACTTAAAAGCAAAGTGTTTATTTTTCTGTTCCATATTGTAGTTTCATAATTAACTGACTAAAGTGCTTTACCCCAGCTGACTGATTGATGCAGTTTCATTATTGACATGCGTAGATAACATACTTAAAATGGCATTATGCATAACTCATGCAGTGAAAATCTTGGCAGGAATACACCCTGGATGCTACATTATATGGGAAGAATATACCCTGGATGTTATATTATACGTCAGGAATACGCCCTGGATGTTATATTATACGTCAGGAGTACGCCCTGGATGTTATATTATACGTCAGGAGTACGCCCTGGATGTTATATTATACGTCAGGAGTACGCCCTGGATGTTATATTATACGTCAGGAGTACGCCCTGGATGTTATATTATACGTCAGGAATACACCCTGGATGTTATATTATACGTCAGGAATACGCCCTGGATGTTATATTATATGGGAGGAGTACGCCCTGGATGTTATATTATACGTCAGGAGTACGCCCTGGATGTTATATTATACGTCAGGAGTACGCCCTGGATGTTATATTATACGTCAGGAGTACGCCCTGGATGTTATATTATACGTCAGGAATACGCCCTGGATGTTATATTATACATCAGGAATACACCCTGGATGCTACATTATATGGGAAGAATACACCCTGGATGTTATATTATACGTCAGGAATACGCCCTGGATGTTATATTATACGTCAGGAGTACGCCCTGGATGTTATATTATACGTCAGGAGTACGCCCTGGATGTTATATTATACGTCAGGAGTACGCCCTGGATGTTATATTATACGTCAGGAGTACGCCCTGGATGTTATATTATACGTCAGGAATACGCCCTGGATGTTATATTATACGTCAGGAATACGCCCTGGATGTTATATTATACGTCAGGAGTACGCCCTGGATGTTATATTATACGTCAGGAATACGCCCTGGATGTTATATTATACGTCAGGAATACGCCCTGGATGTTATATTATACGGGAGGAATACACCCTGGATGTTATATTATATGGGAGGAATACACCCTGGATGTTATATTATATGGGAGGAATACACCCTGGATGTTATATTATACGGGAGGAATACGCCCTGGATGTTATATTATATGGGAGGAATACGCCTTGGATGTTATATTATAGGCGAGGAATACGCCTTGGATGTTATATTATAGGCGAGGAATACGCCTTGGATGTTATATTATACGTCAGGGATTCAGTGAGAATATGTGAAACTCTGCACAAACAGTAACCCTGAGATAGATCCCTTACCTTGGCCGATGTCTCATACCAGCCCAGGAATCCTTGCTCTTTATAAAAACTCTCCATCTTGGGTAGTTTGGCACACATGCCATGTGACTGCTGGTCACACTTATTCGCCAACAGGACAGCTGGCACCGGGTGACCATTACAGAGGGCCACTTTAGCATCCAGGTCACCTTTCCATTTAAGTACAGCTTGGAAAGTGGATGCTCGGGTCATGTCGAAGACCACCAGTGCCCCTACTGCTTCACGGTAATACACACGAGTCATGTTGCCATATCGCTCCTGTCCTGGAAAACAAGGTAAATGTGAGGAAGAGTCACAGAAAAGCACTACACTGTAATGGACACAAGATCACATGTTTGAAACTTGAGCTATCTGATTACTACAATCACATTAAACATTCTTGGTTGATATCTGTGCCATGTATGAATGTTTTCTTGTATACCAGTGTGTGTACACTTGGGGTGTGGGTTAGTGACGTAAGCTCTGCTTTTTATCACATGACACTAAGTAATGAATGAAACCAGCTGAAACACCACGCGACTTCCATCTCAATATCTTGGGCATGGACAGAAAGACATTCACTCCACACACACGTATGCATACGCACTCACATGCACAAATATCAGAAATGACAAGTACTGTTTAAACAGTGCATTCCATGGGCGTGTTTGTGTAATAAGATTAGCAAAAGGCAAATAGTTAACTGTGTGTGAACAACCTTTACGTACAATACATTCTCAGAAATAAAGGCACCAAACTGTACATTTCCATACATGTCGCTGCTGAGGTATCTTCAAGGAAACATTTTTTATACCTTTAGTATGTTGTTGTTGTTTTGTTTTTTTACCTAACCAGGGAATATAATGTACTTTTAAAATGAATTTAAGGAATATAATTGAACTTTAAGGACCCCTAATGAACCTTTAAAGCTACACTCTAAAAGCTATATAAAGGCAATTTAAAAGTTACTAAAGGTACAAAAGCTGTACCCTTGATAGCAGCGCTTCAACAACAAGGAAAACTACACATGGCACCTTTATGTCTGAGAATGTATTGCACATAAAGTTTGATATGAACTAAATCGTATAAAATGCACACAAAAAACACATTACAGATGTATATTAATGATATAGTTCCATCCATTTTCTATACTGCTTAACCTACAGGGTCGTGAGGTACATGGAGCCTATCCCAGGGAGCATGGGGCACAGGGCGGGGTACACCCTGGACAGGGTGCCAAACCATCACAGGGCACAATCACATACACATTATGGACATTTTGGAAATACCAATCAGCCTACTATGCATGTCTGTGGACTGGGAGAGGAAACCCCCACAACACGGGGCCACGGCAGGAATCGAACCCTCATCCCTGGAGGTGTCAGCTGAACGTACTAACCACTAATCCATCATGTAGGTACACAGAGCCATTGCGTTTGTACTTTTTACATATTAAAGCCCCTTTTTATTTTGATGGCCGGATCGTGGAATTCGTCAAATCGCATAGAAAGTGACCTGCTGTATCTGAGATTATAAACTCTTGTGTGGGACATCTCAGCTTGAACAGGATAATCACAACAATCAATAAAATATCCGTAAGCTGCTGTGTTTGTCGTGATATCAGTATAACAATTACAGGTTAAGTAATAAAGACTAAAAACAGCCAATATATTGTGCGACCCTAGAAACAACAATGACCGCATGAAATAAAATAATATTGTATGGAATAAAATAAGCGTAATAACATATCTGCATCCTGGATGTGTAAGTCCTTGTAGATTTCCTTACTGTAAAATCACATCCAATTGATCCAATATATATATGTACACATGTATATAAAGACATTTCAGTCACTCTATGCAAACTTTAGTTTACCTAACCCTAACCTCAAGAATGGCTTTTTGCTGCTAAATATTTCAAGATGTCTGGTTTGACTGGTCTCACAGGCTCTATAGTATGTTAGCTATGAGCGTGTCCAGATGTGGTGCTTACCGGCGATGTCCCACAGCTGGAGGCGGATGACGGTGCTCGGGTCCCAGTGCAGCAATTTGAGCGCGAAGTCCACTCCGATGGTGGCTCGGTAATGATGAGAGAAAACCTGGTGCACGTAGCGCCTGATGATGGCCGTCTTCCCTACACCCAGATCCCCTACAACTAACACCTTTAACAAGCGCTCCCGCTGCATAGTCTCCTCAGAAAGTGGAGTTAAAACACAGCTAAAAGTAAGTGGTGGATGTCTCAATCCGCCCACTGCAGCACTAACAGTAGACTACGCCACCTCTGGGAGAGGCTGCTGTGTGGGTAGTTTGGGACGGAGCCATGGTGCAGTTCACTGCCACGTTTCCTAGTTCCGAGTTCAAAACCGCCTCTAAAACGCAACAGGAAAACCTTTCGAATGGGCTTTCAGATTGACAGGGAGGGGAAAAAAAAGTTGAGGATTCAATCCGTAATGAGTGAAGTGTAGTTCTTAACTATGTGAATGTTTAAAAAATAGAGCTATCTAATATGTGAATAAATAATTCGAACCCTTAATTATAGGGTTATGTTAAAGGAGGGTGAATTCATGTACAGGATACTGGGACACTTTTTGAATTTTTCCCATTGTCCAAGCTTTCTTGCAAAAATAAATAAATAAATAAATAAATAGATAAATAAATCCCCCAAAACAACACATGATATATTTCTAAAAATTCTCAAGGTGTTGAATTATAGCACGTGAAAGAAAAATGTTTAGGTCATATTCTAAGGAAGTATGGCTTTCACTTGACTGAATTATTTGGTCATTTGGGACACGTTTTTATTGGTTTAGGCCTTTAATTTCTTCCTTAATGTGATGATTTAAACATTACTTATTATTACATTTCAATAACAGGATTTATTATTATTATTTTTTTTTTAAATGCATCATTTACACTCACCGAGCACTATACTAACACTGGTAGGCTGGCTTTACTTTCAAAACAGCCTCAATTCTTCATGACCTGGATTCCACAGGATGTTGGAAATATTCCTTTGAGATTCTGGTCCATGTTGATATGATTGCATCACGTAATTCCTGTAGATGTTTCAGGTGCACGTTCATGCTGGGAATCTCCTGTTCCACTACATTCCAGAGTCCAAATTGCACAAAGAAAACATTCCCCACATCATTATACCACCTCCACCAGCCTGGACTGTTGCCACAAGGCAGGTTGAGTTCATGGATTCATGCTGTTGGTGACAAATTCTGACCCTACCATCTGTGAACCTCAGCAGAAATTAAGATGAATCAGACCAGGTTACGTTTTTTCCAGCCTTTAACTGTCCGGTTATGTTGAGCCTGTGCCCACTGCAGCCTCAGCTTTCTGTTCTTGGCTGACAGAAGTGGAACTTGACATGATCTTTTGCTGTTGGAGCCCATCCGCCTCAAGGTTTGCCGTGTTGTGCATTCCGAGATGCTTTTCTGCTCACCACAATTGTACAAAGTGGTTATCTGAGTTACTGTAGCCTTTCCGTCAGCTCAATCCAGTCTGGCCACTCTCGGTTGACCTCTCTCATCAACAAGGTGTTTCCGTCAGCAGAAGTGCTGCTTACTCAAGGTTTTCTTTATTGCACCATACTGAGTAAACTCTAGAGTCTGGTGTGTGTGAAAATCCCAGGAGATAAGCAGTTATATAAATACACAAAAAAGCCTGTCCGGCACCAACAATCATGCCATGGTCAAAATCACTGAGAGCACAATTTTCTGATGATTAATATGAACATTACCTGAAGCTGCTGGACCATATCTACAATATTTTTATGCATTTCACTGCTGCCACATGATTGCCTGATTAGACAGATGCATGAGAGGGTATGTGTGCAGGTGTTCCTAATAATATGTTTGATGAGTGTAGTTGTGGGGTTGCTTGATCTCTTGATCTTCATCTCTTCACTTTTACATGCTTCACTGTTGTTGTTTTTTTTTAAATGACTATCATAATATTGCGTTATACTTAGTGTTAGAGTTCATATCTTATCAGCTTGTGATAACACTGAAGTAAACACCTTCATTTATTGGTGCATTGTGAGAGGGAGAGCAAGAGAGAAAGAGAGAAAGAAAGAAAAAGAGAAAGAGAGAAAGTAAGAAAGAAAGGATGAACCAAGAAATGAATGAATGACACTAAAGTCAGTATATAAATAAACCACTGGAGGAGCCTGCTGTGGAGCATCCAAGAATGTCTGGCACCTTTTCAAAACTACAGCAAGAACACAAGAGCATACATACTTTCAGGGTCAAGTGGTACTCCACGTCTCAGCCAGCCCAGAAAATACAAATACACCTCCTTGGAATACTGTATTAAAGTAGCAAGTGAATCTGTAATTAATTGGAGAGATTTCAAAAACTACAATTCCTTTCATACTGAAGTTTGATATTGAGATGTACCGTGTGTATATGTATCACACACACAGCTTATGTGCAAGATCTCGTACTGTGCTGTATATGTTAGTCACATGGGACACATATGTTAATAATGTCCATGGGGTAATGAAAATGAGTGATATGTATGCAGCGCAAATAAACCTGCAATAAACACTTTTTGCTTCCATGCTGTAGCAAACCACTTATGCTGCCTGAAACTGTGACCTATATTACTTTTTGATAAATACAACTTATACACAATAGTCCAACACAACGAATGCTTCAAGTGATTCAACTGATGATTCATGATAAATGATCAATTGCCTCATTTCCATCTTTTAATCTCGAACCCAAATGTCTTATAGCCAAAAACAAAAGAACTGGCCTTGCTGTTCCAATACTTTCAGAGGGGACTGTAAGTATATTTTATAGTAAATAACCCCAATCTGAAATCAAATAGCCTAAAAACAAAGGTATTAACTATGCCATTCCTTGTCACTGGGGTTGGTACACCTCCTATAGCCTACTGCTAGTATGTATCTTTTTAAGTGTATGTAATGTAACGTAAGGTAATTACTGTTTAATTGTATACTTTTATATAAGACTTTTATAAAGTACACTGTAACAACAATAACAACAACAACAACAACATACCAGGTACAAAGGATACCACACCAGCAACAATGAAAAGTGGTTTTCCTTTGAATCCTTTCTGGTTCCAATAAATAAAAATGATCATATGTATATCCTCCTGAGACCCCGCCCATTGACTTGCGTCCTCTGTAGTAGACTTTGTGTTTTCAAGCATGTCCTTTCACTTTTTTGAGCTACTCTAGTAATTCCTGCTGTACTATACAGAGGACATCCTGGGCTTTCTAGTGATATGTCATGTTATAGGATGGGGTGCTAGGAGCAACTTCTTACACTGCATGCAATATGGCCTGCATAGGAACAAGCACATTTTATGGAATTATATATATATATATATATATATATATATATATATATATATATATATATATATATATATATATATATATATACATACACTATGATTATCACTATATAGTATGATTATACTATGATTGTCAGGAATAATACATTTAGTTCTGAAAGCAGTTAAATTGTTTGTGTTTCAAAATATTACCATTTTTATGAAAGTGAATTATAGTGGAAACCAGGACCAAGTTAATGTACTTAATATCACTCTACAGCCATAATCTGTTCATTTTTTATTTTCTGTGTTCGGCTGTCTTTTCAAACTAAAATGGTCCTGTGGTCCACTACAGTGGACACGCTGTAAAATGAAAAAAATAAAATAAAATTTAAAAAGTCTAAATTGTAGAATGTTTATTTAAAAACAAAACAAACAAACAAAAAAAAACCTAAAATAGAAATCAAACAAAACAAAAACATTAGATGACATTTCCCCCCCCTTGTTTTTTACTTGCGCCTCTCTTCGTTGGTTTACGGTAGTGGTGCTGATGCGGGATGAGTCAGGCTATGTGATGTCTCTGATACTGCTGCCATTTCATCAGCTCAATTTCCAAACATTTCTCTGGGTCCAAAGCGTGGACGGATCCAAACCCCCCGTAAAGGCGTCATGACTCCTTTGACTTCTTAATCTCTGGGATTCCTGCGAGAACTGTTTTGATCTGTTTGAGCAGATTTAAAGAGACCCGCTGCGTTGGTGTGATAAATCTGTTTACTACACTACAGTAGCTTCCTGGTGTTCTCTGCTCTCTGATACACACAGAAATACAGGGTGTGTATGTGCTGCTTTGACTCGTGATGTGTGTGCGCGCTTTCTAGAAAGCCCACCATCCTGTCAGGACCATGGCATTTGTGTTTACTAAACTCTGATCAACCGGACCAGACGCCGTAAGTAACCTAACTAACCTAACGTGGGCTTGCATGTTTCTCCTTTGCTGTCCCCGCCCCCGATGTTCTTTAACATTATAGCTAAATAAACGCTTAAAAAGATCCGTTATGGTTAGATGATAAATATGATCTTATAAATGTGTAGATATGTAGGATCTTGTAAACTATTTTAGTCGAAAACAGTCCTGTTTCTAAGTTATTAGTCAGTGTTGTATCATATATTAAAGTTTCATATATATATATATATATCTATCTATATATATATATATATATATATATATATATATATATATATATATATATATCTATATCTATATATATATATATATCAGAGTTTAGAGTAAAGAATAATTGCAATCATGCTCATGTACACAGAGCTGAGCAGGGTCCTTTAGCCTAATAAAGCCCAAGAGTACTATAATCTCCGTGAATATATGTGATATAAACGTTAGACGCTAAATATAAAATCAGTGTCACTAATGGCTCATCCCATGGTGAGCATGCTGTTTATGTAGATCCAGCAGATAAGCTCTTCCCATGGCAACCGCCTCACTTCCGGTATGAGAGAGCAGGGCCGCGGCTGAGCATTGCTTGTTTCTGTACAGTGTTTGGACTGTGTGTCCGAACACACAGCAAAATATGCTCCTGCACTCACTTATGTTAACGCATGCAGTTTTGAATGAAACTTTACAGCCTCAACTTGGATTAGAAACACCAATTTGTGACTTGAGGCCCGAGTTTTTTGCTGTGTAAGAGCTGACCGTCCGAGGCCAGGTTACAGTCAGACAGCTACACATCAGCTTTCCATGAACATAAAAGCAGTATATTAAGAGCATATTTGTGATTGAGAAACGTCTAATAATTAGGGATGCACATGCTAGTTCCACCCTTTTTAAACAACGATAACAATAATGGAGCTCCGAACTTCTATTGGCAAGCAACGCAAATCACTTCAGGACCGGTTGTAAGACAGGTTTGGGTTAAGATATAATTTGCCATGTGTTGAGAGCAAAACATACTGTATATATCAGCGCATCGAATCAGAGAACATTTGAGCCAATTCTGTTCCAGCATTATGAACCGGACCCAGATCAGTAATAATACGAATACTACTAATAAGGGACATTTAAATGAAATGCTTACAACTCTCAAGTAGTAACATCTCGAGCAGGCAAATACATTTCCGACAACAGAGGCTTCCTGGTCTGGTCCTGGACTTTCTCTGCACTATATATTATAATGTGGTCTTGACTAGTGGAACCGGCTGTGCAGGACCCCTTGGTAGAGGCCTGGACTGTGAAGTTTACACTTCCAAGAGATGGTAAGAGGGCCCAGACAGACAGATACTGTATTTGTAAAGGGCCTAGAAATTTTGTGTTTTAGAACACTAGATTTTGGGGTACAGCATAAAAATTCTTTAAACTGTTAGACTGGACTGAAGGCCTGATAAGAAAAGATGCAAAGGACTATTAAATAATCAGCTAATCTGGCCACACAAGCCTGTTTGGAGGATCAGGAAGAAGTCAGGGAGGTAATTTGATGTGCCTTTAGGCTATAGCATATTCACCATATGTGTGCGCAAATAAACTCTATACCCACTTGATCTCCACAGATAGACATGGAGACAATATGGCTTTACCAGTTTCGGCTGATCGTCATCGGTGACTCCACGGTTGGTAAATCATGTTTGATCAGGCGCTTCACAGAGGGGCGGTTTGCACAAGTGTCTGACCCTACAGTCGGTGTGGATTTCTTCTCTCGCCTGGTTGAGATCGAGCCAGGAAAACGCATAAAGCTCCAGATATGGGATACGGCTGGTCAAGAGCGCTTCAGGTATTGTAGGAACCAATGGATATTTACTGACTGTATTCAAAAGGATTTTTAAAAAAAAAAAAAAAAGCACTTGAAAATGCACATACTGTATACATTTAGGGCTTTTTCATTATACATGGATGAAATCTTCAATTGCACAATGACTTGGAACCTTCAGTGCGCAGCTCATCAGGCTAAACTTACAGCTATCTTTATCCCAAAGGTTGTTGTCCCCTTGGCAACCACACCGAGGCATCTCTCCTCTGATGGTCGAATGTCTGTACACTCCTTCAGTGGTGACAAATCTGTACTTACGTCAATGAGAGATATTTCGGATCAGTGTGATTCACTGAGGCACATGTTCCTTCCTCAATCTGTAGGCGCCTACACAAAACTCTTTTTGCTGCTCAGTAATGTCATTTTAATGACCTTTATTTTAATGATGAAACTCTTTAAATCTCTTTATACGTCTTTTTTCAACAGCTCCAATTCAGTGCTTCAATATAACCTCTTACTTTCTATTACACTTTTCAGTCTTAACCATGCCAAAGTCATTTAGGATACGTAAAGGAATGTTTGAACAAATTGACACTCAGCATGACAGCGTTTTAGCATTTTAGATATCGAAATGTTCTCTCAGAGCAGAACTGGTCATGAATGGTTTAGTCGGGTGAACACATTTAAAAATGGTCAATAAAATGTATGCACTGAGATACACAGTGTAGCTGTCCATTTTTATAACGGTCACACTGTGTTCTAAAATACATCAGCAAGCCATCCAGGTTTAGGCAGATATTTACAGTTGTGTATTTATGGAAATTATTTTGTAGGACATATATTTCAATGACACATTAGTGAAGTTTGTCTTGGAGCTCCAGTGCAATACTAGTGAAGTAAGCGTCGGGGACCAAACATGTCTTGGCTGATTAACTATTTTGGGTACACGATTTTGTAAATGAGACTGTTTTTCTGAACCATAGCTTTAAAATCATAGTGCTGCACTTGTATCTGTTTTTGCCCATCAGTTAGAACGATCACGGTCCCATTCTTAGCACAGAGCCGATCCTAGTTCACTATTCTCAAACCTTTGATTGAGGAGTTTTAACCTCACACAGTGCGCACTGCACACATGTTTTCCTCAAACTCACTCACAACTGTTCCTGCTCCCCACAGGTCCATTACAAGAGCGTACTACCGTAACTCAGTGGGAGGCCTCCTTCTGTTCGATATCACAAACCGCCGCTCGTTTCAGAATGTCCGCGAGTGGCTGGAGGAGGCGCGCAGCCACGTGCAACCACACACCATCGTCTTCCTGCTGGTGGGCCACAAGTGCGATCTGGAGGTACAGCGTCAGGTCTCCCGGTATGAGGCTGAGAAGCTGGCGGCTGTTTACGGCATGCGCTATGTAGAGACTTCAGCGTGCGATGCCATCAACGTCGAGAGGGCGTTCACCGAGCTGACGCGCGACATCTTTGAGTTGGTCAAGCATGGAGACATCACCATTCAGGAAGACTGGGAGGGTGTGCGGAGCGGCTTCGTGCCCAACGTGGTGCACTCATCCGAGGAGGTAACGAAGAATGAGCGCCGGTGCTTCTGCTGAGCCATCTGGAACCCTAGCATTCAGACTCAAACCAGAGATCTCTCAGAATAGAAGGGCAAACTTCAATCATCACTTATGACATTACTCTTTCCCTGCTTGCTGAATGGTCCCGAGCCTCCACCCTCCGGTTCTCCACTAGTTACTGCTCCTTACGGCTAACCATTTACAAGACCAACAAGACGATGAAGTCCTTCAGACCCTTCTAAATAAATAAATAACCAAAACAATCAGAACCTTAGTCCTGCACCTTATACATCTGCCAATCACTTGAAAGCCATGACATGTTTCCCTTGAGGGTAAACAGCCTTTAGAGACTGGGTCTTCTGTAGACACGCACAGACATTTCCATGATAGAATAGCCAAAAGCAAGGACTTTTAAATGAACTACTGAGCTCAGAACGCTGAAATGCTGCTTGATGAAAAAAACAAGACTGGACTACATATTCTTTGGTTGATGTGTATACATGACATATCAAAGGTAAAATAAAAGAAATAAGGAACTGGTGTGTCACAATATAGCAGATAACACAGAAACCAGGTCTGAATATTAAGGTGACAAATCAATACTCATATCAACAAAGTCCTGCTGAATTTTTTTTTTTTTTTTTTTTTAGACACATTGGACTTGTTTGAGCAATACCCGTTGCTTAACGTATAGCATTTAAGATGACTCATTGTGCTTTTGTTAACTTACCAAAGGGATTTATGTAAGCTTGTAAATAAAAAGAAAGAGGAACGTGGAAATGAGGTGCACTATGACAAATAGCATTACACATCACGAAAAAGGAAATATTTTTTAAAACCGTAACCTTTACGTGCTTTACACGTTATATCGTAAATTTCCACATTATATGAGCAATTGGATTGCACTGTTATTTTTACAAAAACCCTTTTCAACCCCATTATTCCAACTACACTAACAAGCTTCTTCCCTCTTCCAAGTTCAAACAGACATTTCTCACCATCCCAATAACTTCATCATAAACTGCTCTAGCAAGCACATCTAATCCGACCAGACAGTAGTACACACTGCTGCTTTGAATGAAGTCTGTTACTCTTAAAGGTTACACAATATAGTATTGCATGGTAATAATGATCACAATATTTTCCTCTACAATAGGACAGCTGAAAGGACAGCAACGGTTGCGTTTTGTTTAGTGATGTATCCATATCGTGCAGCTTTAGCCATAGCGCTGGATTCAATCCAATCAATTAAATCCTTGCAGCACTGCCGCACATTTTGAACTGGGCTTCAGTTTCAGTTTGTTGTCCAGTGCAAGTGAATCTGAGCTCATGAAGACTGGAATATAAATGATCAGTGTACTAACAAACAGTTGTAAAACACTCTGTACCTCTTTATCAGAACCTGATGTACTACAGATTAAAATACTACGACAAAGAATGGAGCCTTCTCTTTTTTAATGGAATAATTAGGTCTTGTGTTGAAACCTTTTTGTGTACCAGTGTTACATAATATGACTTTTTACAGAAATATTATTTCAGAGGTCCAAGCATGTAGTGCTTAAATTAAATCTATTGGTCCCCCCCTATTGATTTTCCTTCCTTAAAATGCATCAATTAGCCTCAATAGCATTGAAATATATTTTTTTTGGTCCCCAACTCAAACAGCATGCCTCAAAGACAAATATCTTGTCGATACGTGCATTAACAGACATTGGAATCTGAACTCAGTGAAGCTGACAAACACCAGTTGTTTAGATGTATGTAAATACATGGCATATACCGCTGTATCTCATGAATTGACATTTTGTAGGCAGTTTTTTCAGCTGTCATGCCTCCAACATGGTTGGTATAATAGCTTCAAAACATTGCAGGTAACTGGACACTGTTGAGCACGACTCATGATTTTAGGATTAAAACTGTATAACTTTTTAAATAGGTTCGATTTCTTCTTTCATCTGATTCTGTGGACAAACCTATAAAGAGTTTATATTCAAATTGTACTTTCTTCCATACCACAGTCTTAGGTTTGTTCCCCAATCCTTTCAAAATTGGTGTTAAGTATTACATTTCAGAACCCTGAGCGTTTTAAGAACACATTAAAGGTTAGTCCACCATACACCATAAAGTCTGCTACTTATCCGGCACTCATTCAGTGCAACATATTGAAGCATGCAAACTTGGGTGAACAACTAAATAAAAGGCACCATGGCAATAGTTTGAAATTCGGATGTAAAGTAGTACTTTGAAAGCAACGAACGATGCTTGCTGATATTAGGATTATTGTTCATGTTGCACTCTAAAAAACATGCTGCGTATATTATACAGAAGGACAAATATTAAATCATTAAAACAAGACACCATTTCCAAACAGCCAATCATGTGGCAGCAGCACAATGCATAAAGTCATGCAGTATCAGGTTTCACTACTGTCTGCCAAGCACAGAAATCAGAGGCTAGAGGGAGGACAGACTCATGAAACTGGACAGTAAAAGATTAGGCAACATCTTTCCAGTCCTCAGCTGGCCAGTTTTGGTGCATCGCTGCCCAGTGTAACCTCAGATTACTGTTCTTCACTGACATGGTGGAACTGGAAGTCATCTGCTGTTGTCCTCCACCCACCTCAAGGTTCAAAGTGTTTGTACTGAGGTCAGTATTCCCACCTGCAGACCTGCTTCTCACATGGAAGTTTTTTGTTGTTCTCAACATTTTGTGTAAATTCTCCAGACTGTTGTGTGAGAAAATCAGTTATAATTTTTTTTTAAAGTGGCCCATCTGCCACCCACAACCATGCCATGGTCAGAGTAACTGAGATCACATCCTCCCATCCCTCTGATGTTGAACTGAAGCTGCATGTTTTTATGCATTGTTCTGCCACATAATTGCTTGAATAGATATTTGCTTGAATGAGCAGGTGTACAGGCATCTTAAATAAAGTGGTCAGTGAGTGTAGTCATTTTCAGTAAGTGCTGTATCCTGGTAATGCTTATGGTGAATTCAGAGCCTATTCCAGGAACAACCCATTGCAGATCATGAGTGTGTGCAGACACGCACACAAACCCATAGGGGCAATTTAGAGTCATCAATCCATCTACTAACATGCTTTTGGACAGAGGGAGGAATCTACAGACCCTGGGGTGGGAGGAAAAGGGGAAGAAAAAAAAAACACAGACCACTGTATTCGCTTTATGTCTTTCCCTAAAGCTTCATTGTGAGGTGCTCATTCAGTTTTAATGGATACAATTTAACAAATAAATACAGTTGAAAACGAAGTAAAAAGGGAGAGGAAAACGCACAGGTTTCAGCAGAGGTAAGAGCTGTGGAGTCGAGAAGAAGGAAAGAGACAGGAGCAAGTGGAAGGAGTCAGGACAGATGGGAAGGTTAACCAGTCAACACGTTTCCCCTGGAAGGGTTTATTAAACACACTTTTCCCCCTTTAGAGCAATCCACCCCTTTTATCCAGCATCTCCTCACTCAGACTTTTTCAAAAGCAGTACCCCCCCCAATTAAGAGAAAACAGCTGAACTCAGCGTCAGGAACACCAGACTTGTCAGTAAGCATAAAATAAATGAAAAAGAGGAACAACCAGGTACAATAAAGCAAACAACTACTGATAATGGGGGGGAAAAAAGTAAAGACAACTGACATTATGACTTCTGTTTCATTTCCATTTCCTTTTTACTTGAAAAAATACTTTGAAAGTAACAAAAATCAATAGATAACAGTGTGAAGGAAAACTGACTGGGGTGTTTCACTGACAGGGAAGTGTTACATCTCCTCTAAGACCTCTCAGCTGATTTAAGAAGGTTGTCTTTGCTCCTCCTCTTGACATCCCAGTTGTACACACGTGCCATATCTGAAAAAATATGTTAAGGCCTATATTTGTTCAGAAAATGTTACACTGAGAATTCTAGATACTGAAAGACTGGGTGGTTTCCTTCCTCAAAATCCTAATTCACATAACTTTTAAAAAGTACTGGTAAAATAGACAGAGGTACAAAAAAAGGATAATCAAATTTAAGCTACTTTTTATTTATTAAAAAAAAATCTTTTAAATAAAGTTGAAAATTTTTCCTTACTGCATTTCGGACAAAAAACATTCAATGCCTCAAACCATGCATGCCAAAACTCTTCTTATATTCACATGCGAGAAACAATAAAATGTTTTCTCTACTAAAGGGAAAGTAGGTGCATAGCACACTTACCAAGTATGAGGAGAACAAAGTCAAACATAAGTAGCACCATTTTTGGTATTCTAATATTTTGTTTGTGAGCAAATAACTCTGGGTGTAAGCTGAATATGTTTGGGTGTAGACGTGTTTTTGCATGAGTGCAAGGAAACCTGCACAAGAGGAGAATAAAATGATCTTAGCTTTCAACACAAACAATAACTGCATACACACAGTATTTCCCATCCAACTATTGAATGTTCAAATTCCGAAAAAAGCTGATAATTCATAGTTTAGCCATTGCATCCCTCTCATAGCTCATGGAGAGTAGAGATGATGTTCTGTTGAAAACCCAGAATGACATCATGGAAGGGTTCTCCTTTGTCTGCAAGTGTAATAGCTAACATTAATTGAAACCGAATAACCAGATTAGGTCAGCGCAGACAAGCTGACTCTGTAAAATGCAAACCGATGAAAGCCAGAGCGATCCCTGAGAACACATGAAACCTGACTGGGATCAGACATGAAGATCTCTATCAGTTACAGTCTCACTGATGCTATTAAACCTGACCGATCGGTACAAGACATACTGAAGCTATGCGAGTTCTTCAGAGGGTCTCGGCTGAATCCACGCTGCTGTTTTAGATTCAGAACCCACTCTAATACTCAGTGTGAAAATGCCAATGCTGAGCTCCTGCATGGTCTAGATTCAAGTTCAGCTCTATTCAGTACTTGAAACAAAAAGAGTTTCATTAATGCAGAAGTATTAACGATAACTACATACAGCAACCAAAAATAAGAATGACATCACTGGAATCGTAAAAAGGTCAAAAAGTGCAACCTGCCAGGAAATGCAGCTCTGTAAGGATACTGACTTCAGTGGTTGTGAATTGGTCTCGGAGGAAGTCCAGGTCCTCCTCCAGAGACTCCAGGTTTCGAGAGGCCGTGCCGAGATTCTTCTCCAGCAGTGTCTGAGCTTCATCTATGTCATACTCCAACATTACATTGGCCTGTTTCAGGAAGAGATCACCAATGAAGAACCGTGATGACCAGCTACCACTATCACTTGTTTTAAATGCTATTAAGAGCTCAGAGAAATACTGAAAAACATGATGTTAAGTGATTAACTCACACTGGATGGCTGATTCTGATTATATGGTATATTATAAAGTCATATTTTCTCTTTAACATAGACATTTAGTTTGCACAAAACCAAAAATTTAGGGAAGGTTATAAATATATAAGATAAGAATTTAAATGTGTGAAATAGTGCTTTCTGTGCCACGTGTTGCACGTCACCATCTTATCCCACTCAGCTAGTTCAGACCAGAAAACAGAATGAAGTTAGAGTTGAACATGGACCACCATATTCAACTCCAGCTTCATTCTCTGTTTTCTAGAACAGGAAACATTGAAGCTGGGAATGTAATTCGTAGCCTGTGTCTGGCCGTTAACTGAAGTGTGGCTTGACATGTTCCTTGTTGTGTTTTATTAGCATTTAACTGCACTAATAAACTAGTCTAAAATAGTCTAAAATGTCCTGCTGTTTTTGCTTTAACTACAGGAAAGATAACTAGTCCACTACTTGGGTAATGTCATGAAATCTGAAATTAAGAACTCAGAATTTAGATTTGTAGAAGCATTTTAACAGAAAAAAAATCAAGATGTCTAAATCTACACATTTAATGCTCTTTTTTAATTCAGTTAAATTTCATGTCTTCATTTTTCCAAGGTGAGAGACTAAAAAGCTGTTCATATAAAATAGCAGAAGAGTTTGCTATTTACATATTATGCTAAGAAGCAGAACATCCATCCATCTACACACACATATATACATACATATATGTGTATATATACACACACACACACAGTACACCACTCACATTTTTGTAAATATTTGATTATAACTTTTAATGTGACAACCCTGAAGAAATGACACTTTGCTACAATGTAAAGTAGTGAGTGTACAGCTTGTGTAACAGTGCAAATTTGCTGTCCCCTCAAAATAACTCAACACACAGCCATTAATGTCTAAACCACTGGCAACAAAAGTGAGTACACCCCTAAGTGAAAATGTCCAAATTGGGCCCAATTAGCCATTTTCCCTCCCCGGTGTCATGTGACTTGTTGATACTGTTACAACGTCTCAGGTGTGAATGGGGAGCAGATGTGTTAAATTTGATGTCCATTCTGTTCCTCTCTCTAAAATATCAAATTGTGAATGGTGTGAGAATTTATGGCTTCATCAGAAAAAAAAAATCTGACACTGTTTTGAATCTTCTGTTCATAACAATATTATGATCGGTAACAAGATGATGTTTACGGTGGCATGTTCCTGCAGAAGCGTGTCCGAGTACTTACCCCAAGCCACAAACACACTTTATCCGTGGGCGGGACAGAGGCCTTGCAGTACACATTATCAGCCAATAGGAAGTGCGTCTCCATTGGATCTGTAGTGTCCTGAATTGAGACATGGACATATTACAGAATATATTAATAAAAAAAGAGAGATGGTCAGCATATAGTCAGAAAGCTATGACTAGAGATAAACATGAAGACAGAATGATAAATCAAGTCAACTAGGAGACCGAATAAAAGGTGTTGAATTTACCCTTTTCTCCTGCATGTGCCGTAAGATTTCTAACGTCTGCTTGATTTGTGGAATCTGGTTTTTCAACCTGAAGGAGTGAAAAAAAAAAAAAAACCCTAAAAACCTTAATATGCATCTTAACAAACTTGGAAAAAAAAATAAAACACACACCAGCATTGTACATAGCAGTGATCCTCAATCTCACACATGGTGGCACTGTTTCACATTTGAATACCAATCATGGAAGCATTACAGCTTCCACAGGTAAACAAAATGAAAATAGATAAATAAATAAAAAGGGCAATGTTCCATGCGAAGGAAACCACATCCTAATAATAATTTAAATACCTTGTAAAGAGACCAAGCGTGATAATAAAAAGATCTTTATGAAGAAGGGATGCTCCAGACTGAAAAGCAAAACCTTCACTGCACTGCTCTTAAGTCATTGATAAGCAGAGCAATTTCTCCTCATTAAAAGTAAGAAATTTCAAAACATAACCAGGTCCTGTGGTAAGCTGGAAACATTTTAGTCCTATTAACACTTTTATAACGTTGTAGTAACAATTATGGGTTGAACACTTAGTGCAGAAGGAATGAAGAACCAAAGAACCAATAAGAACGTATAAATGACGTTTCTTCATATGAACTGCAATGTCTCCTGGAAATCTACTTCTCTGATTACAACCCCACCCCGAGTGCAGCTTAGTGCTGTGATTAGACAGTGGATGCATTTCAGTGTGTCATTACTGCAATGCAGTGACGTCAAACAAATGCAATACGACAGAAAATTATGACGTGAAGTAAGTAATTAAAAAAGCAATACCATGCTTTCATTAGAGACAAAGCATTTAGAGCAATGCATTAAAGGTTTTGTTTTTGATTGTGGCACACTATCCTAATGTCACAAATGTAAAACAATACGGTCTGTGCACTGCACTTGATGGTTTTTCCCTGGTGTGTGGTCACTTTGATATCTGGAAAAAAAAAATCTTCATCTTACAAGGACAGACAGCCAATCTAGAGCAACTGACTACATAATTGATGAAAGGTCTGTAGTGTGACTTGACTTCCAGTTTCAGGTTTCAAGATTTGAAAACACATTTTTAACTCATGAAAGTAGCACCATTCAATGGGATGGGATGGGATTTAAAATACAAAAAAAAAAGCTTTAGTTTACATAAACATTAACTAGATCAGAACTAGAAAATAGCCAAGAAATCTCATAGCTGCAATACTACAAAGGCTAGTTTTGTAAATACACTAACCAACACAATCCCCCAAGAACAGGTAGGCAAACTAGCCTAACCCTGGCACCAGTCTGCTGAGTTATGGAAATTTAACGCAATTTTAATTTTTAACAAAGTGACCCTTCAACCATTGAGCAACACTTCGCAAGACAGGATTACATTTCTCCAAACCTCATTTTTTTCTGAACCAGGTTGACTTCCATGTATTTATATTTCTGGTACTGTTCATCAAGCTTCCTCAGTACGACGTCCGCCGTGTCGTTGCCGGGCTTCTTCATAAACGAATCCACATCCTCCTGTGGCGCAAGACGAAGAGAACAACAGTCTTTCAGCAAACCGTCAGGATGTGGGCTTTGTCCCAAATAACAGAAATAATGTGTCTAATGAGGACAGCACTTCTATATTGACATACAGTTCAGTAGCATGCAGTGTGGGACACAGCCCAGTGCATCTTATCAATAAATAAATAAACAAAAAACAGAAAATAAATAAATAAATAAATAAATAAATAAATAAAGTGTGTTTAAAGAAAAGATAAAAACACATTTTTGGTCATATTTATCACACAATCATTCCCTTCACATCTCTAGTACAGCTCAAGTTGACCAGCTGTTCCTCAACGTGTACAGAAGGAAGCTACACTGTGTGGCAGAGCTGATTCAGCGGTTAAAGCACTACTACTGATCAGAAGGATGCGAGATTGAATCCCGGTACTGTCAAGCTGCCACTGTTGGATCCTGATGCTCTGACGTTCAACCCAGCAGTCGCTTTGGATCAAAAGCATCCATCAAATGAATAAATACAAGAAAGACACGCATCAAGCGTGTGTTGTTTTCTTGCTGTATTAACTCCTCTCTAACGGGGGTTTTAGCTTGATAGTATTCTTAGACCCTGATCTATTTACACTAGCATGAGGAGATACTGTATTTTAATGGAGAATACAGAACACTTTTCTCCACATAATGCTGTCAATGTAAAATGCACATTAATCAAATTCACACTTTCATATTTCACATATTTCATTTCCACCACATCCTGCCTGTAGGTTTTAGGAATTAGACTTTCACTTGGATTCAGTATTTCACTTTTTCACCTTTTATCAGTTCCATGCTCTCATCAAATCACACACTTCGTCACCCATCAGCTCTGCAGAACAGTAACAGACTAAATAATAATAATAATCCAGAAAACAGTTGAACAGTCATAATGAATTATTTCACGGACAGACTTCAGAAGCGACCTCGAATTGAAAATACCCGCAAGACCAAGTCTCTGGTTTATAATAAAGGCGTGAGTTAGCTGTAGCCTGTTAGCCAGCATGAGCCACAGCCTTAAAAGGACACGGAGGAACTTCAGCTCCTGAACCGTGTTAGCATAGCGGGCTAAGCTAACGGCTAATCTCCACGGCCTCTACTCTAAAGATATTAACACGCTTACAGAAGAGCCCGTGTTTACCCCACACATAATAAGCACATTATTCTGACAGGTGATTACTCACTACAAACACTGCTTCAGGAATTCCTAAATGTTTTTTCTTATTCGCAGCTGCAGCACTGCTGTTCTCTATGGTGGCCGCCATTTTGGAAAGAGCCAGAGCGCTTCCTCTTTACGTAGATTTCGGAGTTTACTGTCTCTGGGGCGCGCGAACCTTTTACCGTGAACGCTCCACGCGACGTAAAATTGTGCTCTATGGGATTTATGGCGTTACCATGGAGACAAGTTTAATGGCTGAGGAATGAATTCTAAATAACACGTCTAAGTAAAAATATAGGCTTTAAATCTAAATAAATAAATAAATAAATTATGGAAGGACGTCACCTCCCCTCTTGGATTGATTGGCTAGAGGAGGAGCTGTAGTGGACCAATGGTGACGCTAAAGCCCGCCCTCATTTACATGAAACTTGAACTGCAGCATTTGGAAAAGTGGAGAATGTGGAAACAAGAGAGAAGGAAAAACAGCACAAGCGTTCAAAGAAAGAAAACATGAGCAGATAATGTCAGAGAGCACAAAAACACAGTAATATAACCAAGGAAAATTATTATGTGCGCGATTCAAAAAACTTTGAACTCATGTACAGTTTGTTTTGTGCGATATAATTCTGCATGTGTTTTTAAATGTTTGATTCACACTTATTATTTTTCGATCCCGCAATACTTTTGATGGGAAATTGATCCCATAAAAATAGACCACACAATTTCACCTTTCTACCAGCAGATGGCAGAAATTAGTTCAGAAAGAGGATTCATTTATTCACTCATTCTTTTTCTTTTTCTTTTTTTTAAGAATACAATAACCCTGACATGTTTATTTGTAAATAAAAGATGATTGTGATTGTGTTTGTGTTTGATGAAGTTTGAAGGAGAAACTCAGTGGTGTTCGGTTGTATCTACACAGACATCAGCAGCTGAACTTCATACATTTTATTCATCAGATTAAATTCTGCAGTAAAACTCAGTGTGAACTGTAAATAATCTATATTCATATTTGATTTGTAGTGACAAAGTTCCACAATCATAACGTGTAAAAACACGCTGTAGGATTAAAATAAATTTGTTTATGTGAAAAAACAAGTATTAAGTTCCATAATCGTAACGTGTAAAAAACAGATTGAATGATGAAAATTATTTGTTTATCCAAAACAAACAAACAAACAAGTATTAAAATAAACTGTACAGAACTTTAAAAGGGGAATATGTATTTCTAAAATTTACTAGAAAAAGGAAAATATTTCTTTTTATTCTCACCATTTAATAAACGATTATATCTTTGAGGTGAAAATTCCTTCAGTGTTAAATACAGGAGAGATGATCAGTGGTGCTGAATTTTTACCTCCTGCATTTACATCAGGACTGAAGTAAGGATAGAGTTTCTCAGTGAAAGACTGACCAGTGAAAGAGTAGATATGAGAGCTGGACTTCACATCATAAAAGGAGACCAGACCCTCCTCATAATCCACAAACACCCCCACCTTCTCCACCTTCTCTCTCAGTGTGAGGGGGACAGGGGGACCAGCACAAGCCTTATACTGATTCTCATTCCTCAGTATCACAGTCCAGAATCCATTCTGAGGTCTCAGTGTAATGTCCCCCTTCCTGTTAATGGACTCTTTGGCGACTCCGAGATCCCACGCAGTTTTCCCTCTGACCTGCACCTCATAATAAAATCTCCCTGAGGAGAAACTCTGCTTTCCCAGAACACAGGCACATTTATTAAACCTCTGTGGTGTATCAGGGAGATTCTGTCGTGTGTCTCCATGTGTCACTTGTTTTCCATCAGCAGACAGGATGAGTTTGGGATGAGCTGTATCAGGATCCAGAGTCACATCCACTGCAAGAAACACAGAGTGAGATGTGAGTTTGCAGGTAAAAATATTAAATCATCATCAGTGGATCAGATTCATTAGGATTTATAAGAGGATTTGTAGAAGATTAAATAATGAAACATTTTAAATGATCTCTTGTAAAAAGAGAAAACTTGTACAGTTGATGGTAGGAGCCTGTCAAAGATGAGAAATATAAAATGTTTTCCTTCTGAAACTTTATTTCATATTTTAGAATCACAGAACATGAGAGAAACACACACACACACACACACACACACACACACACACACACACACACACACACACACACGCACACACACACACACACATAAGAGAAAACATGACTTTTGTTTGCCTTGCACAAAAACATTTACATTTGATAGGCAAAGAAATTAAAGTTAATTATTCATGAATTTTTTTTTAAAAAAAAGGATAAAGTGAATCTCTGTCCAAACATACATGTTTCCTGCATGACTTTCTTAGTGAAATGTAAGAAGAAGATCAGTCTTTCTAAAGTAGAAAAGGGTTTAAGGGCTTTAGTGCATGGCAGTAATAGGGAACTATAGTGAGGAGGATCATGAGAGACACTTTAAGACTTCCTTTTAGCTGGAGAGATCTACAGATGAAAATCAGTCTGATGATGCAGTGGTGTAATGCTGATATGTACATTTTAATATGAGAGGAAATCAGAAACCTCACTGTACCTGCATACTGCTGAATCCTCTTCAGCTCTGTGGAAACTAATCACAACAAAACATCACTTTCATTAGATTTAAGATCATTTAAATGCAACACATTTTAGACTTATGCCTAAAAATTGTTAAATATGGAAGTTTCTCACCTGTTTCCTTTAACTTGTCATTGAGTGTTTTAGTGAGTTTCTCATTCAGAGTCTTCTGAAGCTGGGACAGAGCTGTCCTCACAGTGTCCCCACTCAGATCAGTGTTAATACTGATCTCAGTCCAGTTCTTGGTGTGTGGAGGGCTGCACACGGAGGAGTAAATCTACAGTAGAGCAGGAGAGAGGAGAAATCCCTCAGCATGGTGAGTGTTGTTCTGTGATGTTCTGCATTGCCAGTGAGCAGAGAGAGGAACACTGACCTGCAGGAGGTGGAGATGCTCCTCAGTGTGTGAGAGCTGCTCCAGCTCAGTGTCTCTCCTCTTTAGCACAGTGATTTCCTGCTCCAGCTCTTTAATGAGTCCTTCAGCCTGCCTCTCTGCTGCTTTCTGCTTCTCCTCCATCACCTCCAGCAGCTCAGCCTGACTTCTCTCAATGGAGCGAATCAGAGCAGTGAAGACTTCAACACTGTCTGCTTTCTCTTTCTCTGTGCTTCTCTAAAGGAGGAACACATTTTCACTTCCATCAGATAACACTGAATAGTGAAACAATGTTCAATGCAGTTTGTTCATTTCTACAAAGTAAAGTAAACTATACACAAAGTATTTTTCTACACACTTTGCTGAGCTCTACTGAGTGTTTGATCTCTTGGATCTTCTTCAATCGTTCCTGAATCATCAGCTGCACATCTGTCTGTGTTTTCCCCAGCTGTGTCTGAGGACAGAGTAGAAGAAACATAATTGACTTCATGCTTATTAAATTTGTCCCTCTGTTTTGTTAAGTGACTTTTCATAATTTTCCCTATGCGTGGTGTAACAAATAATTCTCAGTAATAAATTATTATTATTGTCAACAAATCATTTTCTTGGATCAGTTCTATCTGAATTCAAAATCTATCTACCACTGAATAAATTTAATTGCAACATCCATAAGAATGTCAAAATCTGGTGTTAATCAGTGTTTCTCACCTTCCTCTCTCTGCTCTCCTCCTCTATAGGAACAGTGTTGTGATTCTTGTGATCTCCTTCAGTGCAGAACTTACACACACACGTCTGATCATCTCTACAGAACAGCTCCAGAGCTCTCTCATGTTTCTGGCATATGTAGTCCTCCAGGTTCTCCACAGGGTTTATTAGTTTGTGCTTTTTAAGTCTTGGAACATGATTATGAGGTTCTAGATGAGTTTCACACAAACTCAGAACACAATCCAGACAGGATTTCAGGGCCTTCAGCTTCTCTCCAGTGCAGGCATCACAAAGAACCTCAGGTTTGTCAGGACCACTTTTCTTCTTGAAGTGATCTGCAACCTCTCTCAGTGTTGTATTAATCTTCAGTTCAGGTCTATTGGTGAATTTCTCTTTACATAATGGACAGTAACAGTGTTGACTCTTCTCCCAGCACTGTGTAAGGCAGCTCTTGCAGAAGTTGTGTCCACATGGAGTGGTGACTGGATCAGTGAATACATCCAGACAGATCGAACACTGCAGCTGATCTTCAGACAGGAGACTGCTGGAGTCACGAGAAACTAGGTTTGATAGAACAAAAGTTACGCATTGTTTATAAATAGTGTAGAAATACTGTAATTAGTTTCAACCTTGTCTCTATACAGTAAACTGCACCTGCAGTGAAGGTGTGAAAATCACAGACCAGAATGCAGGGAATCTGCAGGTTTGAGATCATGAAATTTAAGCCTTCTAAAATTTTGTCGGGCAAAATAAAAGATCAATTAAGACCAAATTCGCAAATGAAAAAATGGTTTAAAAACACCTTAAATCATTAATCAGCTGGTTTATAAAACTGTAGATACCAAAAATCAACACTGCAAAATCAAGACCACTAAGGCTACTTGTATGCATCTGGATGTTTATTTTATAATAATGAACATCGATGTGTTTTCTTTTTCAATAATGCAATACATTTTTAGGGATATAGACACATGCTTAATATTCCAAATATCCTGCATTAAAATACAGGTGAACTACTTAAAATGCAAAGCACTGTGTAAACCACCACAATTTAGTGCTAAGACTTAATTCAACTGTATAAAAAAACCGCAGGGATTAAACATTTTAATGGAAGAATCACTATTATAATCTCGATAATGAATCTCTATAATTTTATCCCTATGATGAATCTTTATAATTTTAAAGAAAATATCTCTTTGCTTGGTCTTGGTTGTTTTCTTTAGACTCTCATCAACATTGACCACAAACACAGCCTTGTTTATTGCCCTGCACAGTGTTATTTACTTATTTATTTTAGCGTACCGAGCCAAAGTGAACCTGGTGATGCAGCCAGTCTTGTCTCGTCCGCATATGAAGGTCTTCACAAGCTCGGAGTTGGGAAACATTGCTTTAAAAACTGAATCAATAATGACTGCTGTCATTGGAAGTGTATGAGTGATGATTCTCCAATGGCCGTTACACCAGATAACCTCTGCTTTCAGAGTGGGCCTAGAGCCGCAGATTGCTCAGATGTTGAATGATTACTGGTTGGACGTTTGTACGCTTGTACGCTAGTCCGCTAGTAGTTTCAGTACTAACACTGCACTGCTTGGCTACCTGACAGCAACAGGCAGCAATAGGATTTTGCTATAGCTCGCACATACTGTACTGCTTCAGCTTTTCCCCTTGCATGTGTCATTCCATGGCCTGAACACCCGTAGAGCCAATTTTAAAGCATTTCTTACAAATGCTTCTGTGGGTTTCCAAATCATTTCCTGCTACTGCTTTTAACCAATCCGAGAACTGATTATTTACTGGCCACTTGCTGTTAGATTTACATTTCCCCATTACTTCACATCCACCTCAGCGCATCCCGTACCACTGCAGCAGCTCTGTTAGCATGCAAAGCAGTTACCATAGTAACCACCAACCAATCAAAAACACGTTTGATCATTCAAACGTCAACTCTGTTCACACTCCACAATGTAAGACCTCTGCTAATTATTTTTAAGCCTTTTCCCCACTATTTATGACATTTAAGACTTTTCATGCCCTTAAATTTGTTGAAAGTGAATATAATGCTTTTCCAGGCTATTCAAGTACCCTGTACATGTTTTCCTGTACTCATACGAAAAAGGCTTTTTATTCTAATCTAAACTTACACTTGAATTTTAACGGCTCTTGTTGATGTTATTTAATTATTTGCAAATGTAGCTCTTACATAAGAAATAAAAAACAAGTACCTGCATTAAAAATAATCACTGACAGGGTGGTGTGATGACACAAAGCTTCGTTATCATCCCAGAGCTGATTATTTTCACAGAAAACTGTACGTGCTTGAGTGCTTTATTTCTCTTACACTGTATCACTGCAACACGCCAACAATAACACTTTTTTCTTTAACAAAGTCACTTTTATCAGTCTGTAGTTTTTTTTAAATGATGTGGAGCACATGCAGACCAGATTCCTATATTTTTAACAACATATCTAATTATGGAATTATTTCATTATATATTTAAATATTTAACTAATAAATATTCCTCCATAGTTACACTATCATTGTCAATAAATAGCTTTCTGAGATGTGTGTGCATTATTACACAAGTGTTCTTCTTATCTGAAAACAGAGGCATAAAATCATCAGAAAAACAATTAAACCGTTCACTGAGATCATTTTTATAACAATTAATTTCAGCCAAAATTTCATATTGTGCCAGTCCTTCAATAAATGATGTAGCACATCCACCATGCAGTGCAAGTCATTGTGAATTAGTTGTTACTATATAAACAGTAACTTACTACTGTGTAACTATTTAATACATACAAATAAATCATATATACGCTGTATAACTTACAGGAATCTGGTTGTTCCATGCTCCTCCTTCTTCTGCCTTTTGTTGGTGATGAAGATTCAGCCATTTACTTCTTCCTGTGTTTTGAATCTTTTCAGTAAGAAATCACATCATTCAGTTCACACATGTAACAGTATGAGGTGATACTGATTAGTCTGTTTGACTCAGCATGCCTGTCTGCAGTGTTAAACATGAGCAATGACACTGGAAGCATTTAGACTGTGATATAAAACACACGTAAACATTCCTCATCTTCATTAGATTGTAATAAACACAGAATTTCACTGATCATTCTCACAGCTCTCAGGTCACTAACTGTATCATTCACAGTTTCTCACTTCCTGATATGTTTGTAGAAGTGTTTATGTTTCACCCAGTGCTCACCTCTGTACTTCTAACACACACACACACACACACACACACACACACACACACACACACACACACACACAGGTAATTAAGTTCAGCCCACACATTTGGACAAATGTAGTCATTAAGCATAAAGTATAATTGTATTTTAACTTGTATTTAAATGTTCATGCTGGAATCAGTTCAACTCTCCACTTTTGAGCAGTTAATAAAATAAAGGAACCTTTGACTCTGTTTTTCAGCTTTGCTGTCTCGGTTGATCACTGATCATTAAATACACAGTATAAAAAACACAGTTATAATCAGTTTGAATTTCAGAGTCAGTATTTCAGCAGTGTGTTAGAGACCCTGTCTCTGTCTGATATTGTTAACATGTGCAGTTTATCCTGATAAATCACACACTGACAAAACCTCTGAACTATAAAACATTCACTGAAGTACATACCTTTATTTTACTTGCCACTTTTCAGGGAGTGAGAATTGTCTGCATTTATATTCCAGAGTCAGTGAATATCCTGCAGTTAATTTCAGAAATTAATGTGAAAATAAGGGTTTCCTCTCGATGGGAGCTAACTGCTTTTCACTTTCACTTTAGTCACTTCCTTGTTCACTTCGTAGTGTTTGATAAAGGGGCAGTTCCACATATGATCACAATGCAGTTTGTCTCCACCTCCCTAGCTTCACCTCTGCTCATGAGTCATTCAAATTGCACGTGAAATAACAATAATGTTGTTTATTTCTTCTGCAGATTATTGTGATTATCGGATAAGATCGTTTTCTCCTGGGCCACGTCATTTCATCTTTGTACCAGTAGATGGCAGCATTTGGAGCAAATGGAGGATTCCTTCATTCATTCACTCATGATCACATGGATCACATGCTGGAATTATTTTATTGGTGATTAACACTTTTCGATAATCTTGTATTGTATTGTTGTTGTTGCTTTTGCAATGTTTACTTGTAAATAAAATAATTTATAATGCTTGAGTATATTTTTGTTTTAAGGATAAACATGTTTTTGTTCAATCATACCTACACGGACATCAGCAGATGCTTTTAATACATTTTATTATTGCATTAAATTCTACAGTAAAAAACAGTGTGAACTGAATGATGATGTTTATTAATATTTGAATTGTAATGACAAATTTCCACAATCATAATGTTAAAAAACAGACAGTAGAAATATCAGTGCTATATTTCATGTGCTGGTAGACACCCTGGAAAACTCATTTTTTAATTGAGGGAAGGATTTCCATCGAATAAATATTGCCCCAACTCATGAAAAACCTCATTCATGCAATGAGATGTATTTGAGTTAGTCCAACTTACTTAGTGGTTAGCACGTTTGCCTCACACCTCCAGGGTCGGGGGTTCAATTCCCACTGTGGCCCTGTGTGTGCGGAGTGTGTCTCCCTGTGCTGTGGGGATTTCCTCTGGGTACTCTGGCTCCTCCCCCAGTCCAAAGACATGCATGGTAGGCTGATTGGCAAGTCCGAAGTGTATGTGAATGTGTATGTGAGTGTGCCCTGCAATGGACTGGCACCCTGGGTATATCCTGCCTTGTGCCCGATGCTCCCTGGGATAGGCTCCAGGTTTCCCCATGACCCTGAAAAAAGGATAAAGTGGTTTAGAAGATGGATGGATTTTTTATGCTTGTTGAACTCAAACTAAAACATCTAATTGGAAAATACATTATTAGGTAGAAATACTTCTAATTTTATACCCCTATATAGAGACGAGAGACAGAACTTTGTTCAGATGTTTTTATTTAACCCTCTTACCCCTTAGTTCCCACAGTATTATGTCCCACAACCCTATATTCCCCATCGAAACATCACGCCCACCCTGAGTTTCCGGGCCAAAATTGGCCCCAAAATCAACATTTTAATTTTAACATTTTTAGGCCTTGAAACAACTTATAATAATGTATTTGTGTAATATTACTTTGAAAATGAAGCAGTTCAGTGCTTTTACTCCACTTAGAGCACAATTCTTAACTAGAGAAATTATGAAAAATGCCCGCTAAAATCCTTCTACTCATTTAGAAGTACCATGCGAGCATCAGCGTGGTCAATGCCTTTGAATAAATGCATTTTAGTGCCAAAAGTCAACTTTCTGGGGATAATCAGACCAGCAGGTACTGTTTTCACGAATGCACAGAAATTGGTCGCATTCCCGACAACGAAAAACAGTTTTTGATTCCTTGTGGGGGTTGTTCTTCTTTTCCATAGAAGGATTTGTCACTATCAGTTTCGGTTTCGACATCGCCTGAACTTTCACTGCTGCTACTATCTAGAATCCTCGCTCTCGCCTGTGTAACTGTGTATGTTTTCTTTTTTTCCACTGTTTTAGATGTACCTGTGTTCACTGTAGGTGTGACTTTAGCTGGAACACGATAAGCTTTTCGCTTTGGCATTCTTAGTTAACTTCTACGATTACCCCATAAGTTTATCAACAACATTCACGCTCGGATCATCTTCATCATAATGACGGCGTAATGACGTAATCATATCATGACGTCATGACGTCATCAACCTTCTGGGTCAAAAAATAATAATTAAATAAGTAAGGAATCATAGCAGAGTAATGCCGGTATATCGGCCTTACGGGGATAACGTTTACACTGTAAAACCGCTATATCGGCCTTACGGGGATTAGGCATAGACGTCCAAGCCAGTATATCGTCCTTACAGGAATAGGTCAAAGACGTCCAAGCTGGTTTTTCGGCCTTACAGGAATAGGTCAAAGACGGGCAAGCTGGTTTTTTGGCCTTATGGGGTTAAAACACATAAAAAAACACATAAATAAAACAGGTAAAACTGTTGGCACTACAGTTATTTACCTTCAAACAACCATAATATTAGAAACAGCAATTACTGTAGACATTAGGAAAAAGTGGGTGCTTGCAAATGGGTGGGTGCTTGCAGAGATAAGCAAAAAGTGGGTTCCTGCAAATGTCATTTCTCACATTTACAAAATCAGGTGATTATATTCACCCATCAGTGTAAATATCTCTTTATGTATAGCGACTAGGGATGTCACGAGAACCGATACTTCGGCACCAAGTCGGTACCAACATTTTTAAAACGTGACGGTACTTGTTCTTCTGCAGTAGCATGGGTACCGTTGGTAATGAAGGTACCGTTGTTGCAATTCTTCCGGAACTGATGGGGGTACCAAATATGCGTAAGTGTTTTAGTCGGTCCACAAGTGGTAAAGAAGAAGAAGAATGCCTACAAGCACACGGGAAAAACTACAGAAGATGGCGAAGTTTAGCTCCACCCCGACTCGTTGAGAGGAAAGGTGGTAGGAGTTAAATATGGAAATACTTCGCATTCGAGGCAGATGACAGCAAACATATAATTGATGCTCTGAAGCCAGTGTGCAACCGATGCAATCGTTCATTTCACACAAAGCGAGGAAACACCTGGAATTTGGCAAAGCACCTGAAAGATGAGCCCTATATTATGCTTGTTTGAAGCAGCTGGCATTGTGGCCGTGAAAGCAGCTAACGTTATGCTCCATGTAATGTTTGCGATAGCTATTTATTTGTTAGCGACACTAATGCATTGCAATGTTATAAACTACCTCCGAATGGTCGAATGTTGAGAATTCATAAAGTCACAATCACTAGGGAATGCTTCAGCTAAAGGACTCAGCTACCCAGCACTTCCCCAAGTCTCAGTCATAAAGAGAAAGTCCAATCCATTAACTGAAATAAAATCATTGATTAAAAAAGTCTTGTTGAGGAGAGATCTTTCGTTTATCGAGACCATCTTCAAGGTAGTAAATTCCTTCAATGGAAAACCACATGGTTGAGATGACAAAAGAGGAACATAACCCAGAGAATGATGGTTTGCAGGATTCACCACTCTCCTACAAACAGAGTGGGACTCATTTTCAGCCCTGGAGTTTCATGCCTTAGACCAGGACACTTTAGTTCACGACTGACTATATTAAAATAATGTAATTAAAACAAAAATATCATCATATCCAATTCAGTGCAATACAGAAGCCTAAGTGTTGCTTCACAGTGAAGATTTATTTAACAACAGTATTCTTTACAACAACACAATGTAATGTTTAACAGTATCAGAATCTATTTTCTGTAAAAAAAAAAAAAAAAAAGTGTTAATAAATATCTAAACCTTGAAATGAAAAAATATCAAATAAAAAAATAAAATAATAAATAAATTAATTAAATAATAAAGAACTAAATAAAATGTATTGCACTTTTTAATGACACCATCATCTCTTTTCCCTTTGCATAAGTTAAGGAAACGGCTGCTTTACAACTTCAACACAAATATTACAAACATTAGTTAAAGGGTAAATCTCCAGCACTATTCTTTAAAACATCACAATGTCCTTTTCTGCTATATCTGAATATATATTCTGTGCAAAATTGTTCACAGATATCCAATCCTTACACACAAATAAAGAATAAAACAAGTATTGCACTGTTCTCTGCAAGAATTATTTTCACAGTATAACTTTCCAATGACAGCTTCATCTCTTTTTCCTCTGCATAAGTGTAGCTTCAAGGAAACATGGCCAACCCTAAAACATTAATAAATGCCTGAGCAATGCACTGGTCTCTTCAACTTTGTTTATCAAAGTGTCATTGTCCAAAGACACGAGAATTTCTTTCTCAGTGCACATGCCTCAAGGTTCTTCTGGGTTAAAGTGCTCATGACAATATTTTGTTTAAATACCACTTCTGGGTGTACGTTTTCTTAGTTTATGGCAACAAAGTATCATATTAAGAGAGTTATATCACGTGTAATGTCTGCGATGGTATGATGCAACGCCATGTGGTGCAAGGCTATTTATTTATTTATTTCCCCTTGCTAGTTCACGATGTTATTCAATTTAAATTGTGTTCTTATGCGATTTGTTACTTTTCGTTGTTTTATACAGTGTTCATTTAAAATGTTGGGAGTTTCAACTCCTGGAAATTGAAGGTATTGTGCGGTGCAGGAGTTCATCATTTTGTGAGTGTTATTTCATTTTTATTTGTTTCAAATGATATAAGTGGGCAAGATGAAGAACATATTCATTTGTTTTCTTTTTCTTTTATCAAATTAGCCCACTGCTGTATTGTCAGTTGTAAAACTTGTTAGCAGCACTATAGTCAAATCACTTATCAGATCATTCACCGAATAAATGTAAATCTAAAGAACCCTTTCAGTGTGTTCCTGGTGGTAAACCCAAATCCACGGTCACACTTATATTCACTCAATGAGCAATAGAGGCTGCTACTGCTGAAGGGAAGGCTTTGGGGGGGCCCTTTAGTTACAAAAAAGTTTGTCTGAAGGTTGTTTTGTGATCATTTCTGTAACCTGTAGTAAAACTGCAGTAACTTTATTAAAAAAAAAAAAAAAGATTGTTCATTAAGTAAATTGAAATGTTATGGTGAAATGCCATTCAACACAATTGTTTCCTCGTGTTTCAAACATGTTGTATCGTAGTGCACTAAGTCATAACTGCATAGACACTGTCATGTCCTTGTCCACTCGGTTATCTTCATGTTTAATCAAAACAAACAAAGGATTCCTATAAGTAATTAAAAACATACAATGTATTCTTGGCATTATTGTGTCCTTCCTTATACATTATAACAATACAACAAATATTTATTGAAAGCATGGACTAAATCTGGTCACATTGTGTGTTTAGTCTGAATGGACGGTTTTCTTTCCCAATCTCTTACTGAGCTCGATATCACTTCACTGCCAAACAGATTAAACTCTTCTCTAGCTGTAATACACAGGGGGAGCCACATTTCTCAGTGCTCCAGTTAAACCTGTTCCCCAGTAAACTAATTCTCTGCTGGTGAAGTGTGATGAAGAGTTGAGTTGATAAGCACAGACACATTACTAGCATTGCTGTAGGATTTTAATCATATATCAGTTGGCGTGTACTGTGTTCTTAATTATAAAAGCATGTGGATGAAACTTGTAGAGTTCAGAGGAGAGAGAGAGACAGATTACCATCATCACTGTTGTAGTTCAAAGCAATTTCAGCTGTAATATACTGTAATATATGGAGGAAAACCTCCTTTCTACAAGCACCAGGTAACCCAGTTTCCTCATGGACCACGTGATTTCACCTTTGTACAAGCAGATGTCAGAATTTAGTGCAGATTCATTTATTCAATCATTTCTTTGTATTTTTAAGAACACAACAACCCTGACACATTTATTTCTAAATAAAGGGCGGAAAACGATTTTGTGTGCGATTCAGAAATCTTTGAATTCATGTTTCAGTTTTGTGCGATATACTTCTGCGTGTGTTTTTAAATGCTTGATTCACGCTTATTATTTTTCGATCTGGGACAGCAATACTTTTGATGGGAAATTGATCCCATGCATTTTCGGAAAACAAATTTCTTAAACATAGGATGACAGAGGGAAGCTCATAAATATTCCTGAAGGAAGCGTTACCTGATTGGTCAGTGTAGGGCTGCACGATTATGACACAGATAGAAGAATAGAAATTAGCGCAGATAGAAGATTCATTTATTCATTCATTTATTTTTCTTTTTTTTAAAAGAACACAATAACCCTGAATTTTTTTCTTATTTCTAAATAAAAGATGAATGTGTTTGTGTTTGTGTTTGATGAAGTTTGAAGGAGAAACTCAGACATCAGCAGCTGCACTTCATACATTTTATTCATCATATTAAATTCTGCAGTAAAACTCAATGTGAACTGTAAATAATCTTTATTCATATTTGATATGTATAGTGACAAAGTTCCACAATCATAACATGTAAAAAACAGATTGAATGATTAAAATTATTTGTTTATCCAAAACAAACAAACAAACAAGTATTAAAATAAACTGTACATCACTTTAAAAGAGAATATGTATTTCTAAAATTTACTAGAAAAAGGAAAATATTTCTTTTTATTCTTGCCATTTAATAAACGATTATATCTTTGAGGTGAAAATTCATACAGTGTTAAATACAGGAGAGATGATCAGTGGTGCTGAATTTTTACCTCCATCATTTAAATAAGGACTGAAGTAAGGATAGAGTTTGTCAGTGAAAGACTGACCAGTGAAAGAGTAGATATGAGAGCTGGACTTCACATCATAAAAGGAGACCAGACCCTCCTCATAATCCACAAACACCCCCACCGTCTCCACCTTCTCTCTCAGTGTGAGGGGGACAGAGGGACCAGCAAGAGCCTTATACTGATTCTCATTCGTCAGCCACACAGTCCAGAATCCATTCTGAGGACTCAGTGTAATCTTCCCCTTCCTGTTAATGGACTCTTTGGCGACTCCGAGATCCCACTCAGTTTTCCCTCTGACCTGCACCTCATAATAAAATCTCCCTGAGGAGAAACTCTGCTTTCCCAGAACACAGGCACATATATTAAACCTCTGTGGTGTATCAGGGAGATCCTGTCGTGTGTCTCCATTTGTCACTTGTTTTCCATCAGCAGACAGGATGAGATATGGATGAGCTGTATCAGGATCCAGAGTCACATCCACTGAGAGAAACACACAGAGTGAGATGTGACTTTGCAGGTAAAAATATTAAATCATCATCAGTGGATCAGATTCATTAGGATTTATAAGAGGATTTGTAGAAGATTAAATAATGAAACATTTTAAACGATCTCTTGTAAAAAGAGAAAACTTGTACAGTTGATGTTAGGAGCCTGTCAAAGATGAGAAATATAAAATGTTTTCCTTCTGAAACTTTATTTCATATTTTGGAGTCACAGAACATGAGAAAAACACACACACACACACACACACACACACACACACACACACACACACACACACACACACACACACACACAGACATAAGAGAAAACATGACTTTTGCAGAAAAACATTTACATTTGCTAGGCAAAGAAATTAAAGTTTAATACTCATGAATAAAAAAAAAGGATAAAGTGAATCTCTGTCCAAACATACATGTTTCCTGCATGACTTTCTTAGTGAAATGTAAGAAGAAGATCAGTCTTTCTAAAGTAGAAAAGGGTTTAAGGGCTTTAGTGTATGACAGTAATAGGGAGCTATAGTGAGGAGGATCATGAGAGACACTTTAAGACTTCCTTTTAGCTGGAGAGATCTACAGATGAAAATCAGTCTGATGATGCAGTGGTGTAATGCTGATATGTACATTTTAATATGAGAGGAAATCAGAAACCTCACTGTACCTGCATACTGCTGAATCCTCTTCAGTTCTGTGGAGACTAATCACAACAAAACATCACATTCATTACATTTAAGATCATTTTAATGCAACACATTTTAGACTTATGCCTAAAAATTATTAAATATGAAAGTTCCTCACCTGTTTCCTTTAACTTGTCATCCAGTGCTTTAGTGAGTTTCTCATTCAGAGTCTTCTGAAGCTGAGACAGAGCTGTCCTCACAGTGTCCCCACTCAGATCAGTGTTAATACTGATCTCAGTCCAGTTCTTGGTGTGTGGAGGGCTGCACACGGAGGAGTAAATCTACAGTAGAGCAGGAGAGAGGAGAAATCCCTCAGCATGATGAGTGTTGTTCTGTGATGTTCTGCATTGCCAGTGAGCAGAGAGAGGAACACTGACCTGTAGGAGGTGGAGATGCTCCTCAGTGTGTGAGAGCTGCTCCAGCTCAGTGTCTCTCCTCTTTAGCACAGTGATTTCCTGCTCCAGCTCTTTAATGAGACCTTCAGCCTGCCTCTCTGCTGCTTTCTGCTTCTCCTCCATCACCTCGAGCAGCTCAGCCTGACTTCTCTCAATGGAGCGAATCAGAGCAGTGAAGACTTCAACACTGTCTGCTTTCTCTTTCTCTGTGCTTCTCTAAAGGAGGAACACATTTTCACTTCCATCAGATAACACTGAATAGTGAAACAATGTTTAATGCAGTTTGTTCATTTCTACAAATTAGAGCAAACAATACACAAAATATTTCCCACACACTTTGCTGAGCTCTGCTGAGTGTTTGATCTCTTGGACCTTCTTCAGTCGGTCCTGAATCATCTGCTGCACATCTGTCTGTGTTTTCCCCAGCTGTGTCTGAGGACAGAGTAGAAGAAACATAATTGACTTCATGCTTATTAAATTTGTCCCTCTGTTTTGTTAAGTGACTTTTCATAATTCTCCCTATGCATGGTGTAATAAATAATTTTCAGTAATAAATTATTATTATTGTCAACAAATTATTTTCTTGGAGCTGTTTAATCTAAAGTCAAAATCTATCGACCACTAGATAAATTTAATTGCAATATCCATAAGAATTTAAAAATCTGATATTAATCAGTGTTTCTCACCTTCCTCTCTCTGCTCTCCTCCTCTATAGGAACAGTGTTGTGATTCTTGTGATCTCCTTCAGTGCAGAACTTACACATACACGTCTGATCATCTCTACAGAACAGCTCCAGAGCTCTCTCATGTTTCTGGCAGATGTAGTCCTCCAGGTTCTCCACAGGGTTTATTAATTTATGTTTCATAAGTCTTGGAACATGATTATGAGGTTCTAGATGAGTTTCACACAAACTCAGAACACAATCCAGACAGGATTTCAGGGCCTTCAGCTTCTCTCCAGTGCAGGCGTCACAAAGAACCTCAGGTTTGTCAGGACCACTTTTCTTCTTGAAGTGATCTGCAACCTCTCTCAGTGTTATATTTATCTTCAGTTCAGGTCTATTGGTGAATTTCTCTTTACATAATGGACAGTGACAGTGTTGACTCTTCTCCCAGCGTTGTGTAAGGCAGCTCTTGCAGAAGTTGTGTCCACATGGAGTGGTGACTGGATCAGTGAACACATCCAGACAGATCGAACACTGCAGCTGATCTTCAGACAGGAGACTGCTGGAGTCACGAGAAACTAGATTTGATAGAACAAAAAGAGTTACACATTGTTTATAAATAGTGTAGAAATACTGTAATTAGTTTCAACCTTGTCTCTATACAGTAAACTGAATCTGCAGTGAAGGTGTGAAAATCACAGACCAGAATTTCTACACGTTTTCCTGTACTGATATGAAAAAGACTTTTTATTCTAAACGCACTAACTGAAGATTAAAGGCATTTGTTGAAGTTTCATTTAATGTTTGTGTTAAAACTTCTTGGTAGAATACCTTCATGAATTTTACAGTCAAGTGTATTTACAAGTGTACTGTATCTCTTATATAAGACATAAAACACAGAACAATGTGCATTAAAAATAATCACTGACAGGGTGGTGTGAAGTCATTTTCATCCCAGAGCTGAATATTTTTATATAAAACTGTACATGCTTGAGTGTTTTATTTCTCTTATACAGTATCACTGCAACGCTGCAACTATAACATATTTTTAACAAAGTCACACTTTTATCAATCTGTTGTTACTTTAAATGTTGTGGAACATATGCAAAACAATTCAAAACCTTTATGTTCATTTCCAGAACGACAGATTTGAATGTACTCTCAAATGTTTTGACCTCACTGTATAATTAACTTTTTTTTAAATAACACTTTGTTCTATGTTACTGTGGAACTGATTTTGTTTTATATTCATTGTATTTTATTTTTTCACATTTCATTAAGGACTTTTATTTTGGTGTTGTCTCCTCATAGACAGGATATTGGGTAATTAATATGGGGAGAGTTGTATTGTGGAGAAGAAGAGTGTGGGGACGGAGTGGAGTTGATCCTTTCACTAGTTTTTCACTCTGAGCACAATAAAAAAGTTCAATGTCCTCGATACTTCAAGTCCATCATTATTGTAGAGTTATAACAGAACTCTTGAATGCTCGGTCACCTAAACCCACTGTACTGTTCTCACTAAATCAGGGGTCTCAAACTCCTGGCCTGCGGACCACTTCAGGCCCACCTTCCCCCTCAGTCCGGCCCACGAGAGGATGTAAAAAACATTAAAATAATCTGGCCTGCCAAATCTAATGATATTTTATAGCAGTTTCATGCCAATTTAGCCTACCCTTTTGAAATAATTAAAATAAAAACACAATTCTGTTTTTTAAAAATGCATTTCGTTTGTTATGGCAAAGGTCAAAGTTGGCCAAAATGCGAAGGTGCTGAAGAACAAAGATGTTGCTGTCAAAATCAAAACGTAAGGTGGATGATGAACACAGACTGTTTCAAGAAAGATGGACTACCCAGTATTTTTGTGGAGTTTAATAGAAATGCTACCTGCCGGATATTTTATGTCCAGAAAAAAGAGCGTGTTAAACAATATAGCGCTATCGGCTAACACGGTGGCGGAGCGGATCAGCGAGTTATCAAGTGACATTTATGATCAGTCACGTGATAAAGATAAATCTTTCACTGCATACTCTGTGGCACTGGATGAAAGCACAGATAAAACTGACAATGCTCAGCTCGCAATTTCATAAGGGGTATTAATGAGAAGTTCGAAGTGACAGAAGAGTTGCTAAGTTTGTGTCCAATGCACGGCCGCATCACATTCAAAGATATTTTTCAGGAGCTGTGTGACGCGTTTGAGCGTGTTCGTTTACCAAGGAGCCGACTGGTAGGCATTACAACCGACGGAGCCCCATCTATGACAGGCAGAAAAAACGGACTGGTTGTGCTGGTACAAAGAAAATTAGAAGAGGAAAAAGCAGGTCCAGGTTCTGCACTGCATTATACACCAACAGGCACTGTGCAGCAAGTGCCTGAAATATGAACATGTCATGTCTGTTGTCCTGAAATGTATTAATTATATCAGATCCAGGGGTTTCCAGTACCACCAACCTTTCTGCAAGAAATTGAGTCAGCATATGATGCATACTGAGGTGCGCTGGCTCAGCAGGGGAAATGTCCTGAAGAGATTCTTTGAGTTTTATATATATATATATATATATATATATATATATATATATATATATATATATATATATATATATATATATATATATATATAGTTTGTTTGTGTGTTTTTGTTTTTTCAGAATGACGGCAGGTAAAACAGAACTTGTACAGAATATTAAACAAATACAAAAATATAATATGTATAAATGCAAATGTCCATAATAAACTATACAGAGGCAGAACACCCACGCCTTAAATTATATTATACATGTTGTGGCGCCAGGCCGGTAGCCAGCGCACAGGAAACAAAGATCGCACCTTTTTATAGACCATCAATTTACTAACCCAGCTGATATTAATTTGCACTGATAGGGGGTATAATTACTTACAGATTTCAGCTGGTTCCTTGCCTTACCCTGCCTTGGAGAACTGCTTTTTCTCAGCGTGTTCAATACTTTTTTTCCTGTGTCATTCCACTTTATTACACATAACTTTATTTATGGACTTTAATGTTGTGAATTCTTTATATTTCCAGATTTCTTAAGTTAATACTGATGTCTGGTGAAAATTTGATGTGAATAACCTCACACAAATTATATTTACTGAAAAAATGTTGACACATTCAATACTTATTTCCCCCACTGTAGATTCTTGGAAAAAACTTCCAAGGATAAACATCAGGGTGAGTAACTGATAGAATTTCTATTTGATGTTAATTATAACAGCTTCATATGGGCTAGCTTCAGGATCATAGCACTCTCCCTGACACATTTAACAACTTACAACTGTAAAGTGCCGTGTTTCGGAATAACCTGTGAACGTCTTAACGGGACACACAGATGCACTTGGCACAGTCTGAGGGCATTCATTATAGCGTGCTTCTTAATAGATTCTGCAAAGAGGCCATTTAAATACCAAAATCATACAGGAAAGTATGGTCTTCTGCTGGGCCCCCTGTCTGACCAGGGCCCTTAGAATCGTCCTAATCTCCCCCCTGCATTACGGCACACCTGTGTCACTGTAAGAAGACTTTATATCAGTACAATAACATGTTATATCTTCAATAACATAAATAGCAATAAAATAGTGTAAACAAAGGTTTTTTTAGTGTAAAGCTGTTTACACTACAGCTTGTGCGGGACTGCGGGTCGGCTAATATTACCATCAAATCTTGCCAATTATTCATCAGTGGAAATAGTCAGCCTTTAAAAAGACACATGTAGTATAGCAAATTATTCGTCATTGTGCAACACAAACACCAAAAGTACTTACACTGCTCGAATTTACATTTTATTAAAAGTGCAGGGGACAGGTCCCTGG
This sequence comes from Ictalurus punctatus, assembly GCF_001660625.3. Taxonomy (NCBI): domain Eukaryota; kingdom Metazoa; phylum Chordata; class Actinopteri; order Siluriformes; family Ictaluridae; genus Ictalurus; species Ictalurus punctatus. The sequence goes on from NC_030422.2 coordinate 23,850,557, forward strand.
ATTCTACGCCCATGGAGCTGATCACAATTAATAATTACATTCCACAATCATAGGTTTTAATTTAGCTACATACATTCAGTTATGCATAAATTACTGGCAAATATAAGATTTAATCACAAAAAAAATTGGGAAAAGAATCGATAAAATTTTTGTGAAAAGAATTGATAAACTATTTGTAACTTTGATTTGTGGAATTAAACAGTAATATTTAGTGGCGCTGTAGCTTAGCCATAGTACATTATTCAATTACAGACTTTGCTAAAGAATAGTGTATATTATTAGGTAACTTCTGTGTATATGTCATTAACAGGTTCTATATATAATTGTTATTATTTGTATCTTTTCTTTTCAGTTTGTAAAGAAATTTAGTTGAGTTACATAAAGAGGGTTTGTTCAGACTTTATTAATTATGGACGAATGTGGCAGATTTCAGCGAGTATTTCATGGTGCTCATTATTATGATTTATTTCATGTCACTGTGTATGGCTGCAGAGCATCACTGAAATAAATAAATATTTAAGTATTTAAATAACAAACAAAACATTTTGAGTCACCTTCAATTATTTTTGCCCCAATTCCACTTCAGTATTATTCATTTATTGTCACTTTTAACTACATATCCAATTATTTAATTATTTAATTATATCAATAAATATTTAAACAATAAAGTCTGAATATTCCTCCATAGTTACACGATCTGTGTCAGTAGATTGCTTTCTAAGATGTTTGTGTTTTAGTGCACAAGAGTTATTCTTTTATGAAAAGAGATGCATAAAGTCAACAGAAAAGAGAAACTACTTATTGAGATCATTTGTATAACTTCAGATAAAATTCCATACTAGTGACAGTCCTTCATTAAATGATGCAGCACATCCACCATGCAGCACAAGCGCTTGTGACTTAGTTGTTACTATAGAAACAGTAACTTACATCTGTGTAATAATTTAATAAATTCAAATACAAATCATATATACGCTGTATAACTTACATGAAGGTGATTTATCTATGCTGCTCCTTCTTCTGGCTTTTGTTGGTCATGAAGATTCAGCCATTTACTTCCTCCTGTGTTTTGAATCTTTTCAGTAAGAAATCACATCATTCAGTTCACACATGTAACAGTATGAGGTGATACTGATCAGTCTGTTTGACTCAGCATGCCTGTCTGCAGTGTTAAACATAAGCAATGACACTGGAAGCATTTAGACTGTGATATAAAACACACGTAAACATTCCTCATCTTCATTAGATTGTAATAAACACAGAATTTCACTGATCATTCTCACAGCTCTCAGCTCACTAACTGTATCATTCACAGTTTCTCACTTCCTGATATGTTTGTAGAAGTGTTTATGTTTCACCCAGTGCTCACCTCTGTACTTCTAACACACACACACACACACACACACACACACACACACACACACACACACACACACACACACACACACACACACACACACCTTTCATCCAGGTAATTCAGTTCAGCCCACACATTTGGACAAATGTAGTCATTAAGCATACAGTATAATTGTATTTTAACTTGTATTTAAGTGTTCATGCTGGAATCAGTTCAACTCTCCACTTTTGAGCAGTTAATAAAATAAAGGAACCTTTGTTTTTCAGCTTTGCTGTCTCGGTTGATCACTGATCATTAAATACACAGTATAAAAAACACAGTTATAATCAGTTTGTATTTCAGAGTCAGTATTTCAGCAGTGTGTTAGAGACCCTGTCTCTGTCTGATATTGTTAACATGTGCAGTTTATCCTGATAAATCACACACTGACAAAACCTCTGAACTATAAAACATTCACTGAAGTACATACCTTTATTTGTATACTGCATTTATATTCCAGAGTCAGTGAATATCCTGCAGTTAATTTCAGAAATTAATGTGAAAATAAGGGTTTCTTCTCGATGGGAGCTAACTGTTTTTCTCTTTCACTTTAGTCACTTCCTTGTTCACTTTGTACTGGTTGATAAAGGGGCAGTTCCACATATGATCACAATGCAGTTTGTCTCCACCTCCCTAGCTTCACCTCTGCTCATGTGTATTTATAGTCATTCAAACTGCACATGAAATAACAATAATGTTGTTTATTTCTCCTGCAGATTATCGTGATTATCGGACAAGATCGTTTTCTCCTGAGCCACGTCATCTTTGTACCAGCAGATGGCAGCATTTGGGGCAAATGGAGGATTCATTCATTCATTCATTCACTCATGATCACATGGATCACATGTTGGAATTATTTTATTAGTAATTAACACTTTTTGATGATCTTGTATTGTTGTTGCTTTTGCAATTTTTGCTTCTAAATAAAATTATTTATAATGATTAATTGTATTTTTGTTTTAAGGGGAAATGTTTTTGTTCAATTGTTTCTACACAGATATCAGCAGCTGCTTTTAACACATTTTATTGATCACATTAAATTCTGCAGTAAAAAACATTGTGAACTGAATGATGATCTTTATTAATATTTGAATTGTAATGAGTTCCAATTACAAGTTCCACAATATTTAAAAAAAAACAGACTGTAGAAATGTCAGTGTTATATCTCATGTGCTGGTAGACACCCTGGAAAATTTTTTTTTAATTATTGTTTTAAACTATTGCAATGTTGTGCCTACACTCAAAAAAAAAAAAAAAAACAGATTTGAACACAATTTTTTTGAGGGAAGGATTTCCATCCAATGAATACTTCTCCAACTCTCAAAAAACCTCATTCATGCAATGTGATGTAATTGAGTTGCTCCAACTTCCTTTTGATCAAATAAAGTTTAAATGAAATGGATTCATTTATAAAGTTATTTTTTTATGCTTGTTGAACTCAAACTAAAACATATAATTGGAAAATATATTATTAGGTAGAAATACTTCAAATTTTATTCCCCCTATATAGAGAGAAGAGAGACAGAACTTTGTTCAGATGTTTTTATTTAAAACACATTATAAAAAAAAAAAAAATTATAAAACAGGTAAAACAGTTTACAACATAATTATTTACTGTCAAACACCCATAATATTAGAAAAAGTAATTACTGTATACATAAGCAAAAAGTGGGAGCTTCCTGCAAATGCCATTTCTCACATTTACAAAATCAGGTGATTATATTCACACATCAGTGTAAATGTCTCTGTGTATAAAGACAAAAGAATGAGGTGTAATCACTGTCTGAAGGTTTAGTGTAGTTACTGTGTTTATTTGTGAAGATAATGATGAAGGAAAACATGGTGCACCCCCAAAAAACTTTCAGCTTGGGCTTTATTCTTTCAACAGTATGTACAAAACAAATAGAAATCATTATTTTTAAAAAACCTTTCCATGATTTTAGTGCTATCTGGTTATCTCTATTATCCTGCATGGCTGGATCATCTCTATATATGGTCCTGCATGGATGGATCATAGAGATGTCTGTGCAATCGGACATTTCAGCAAGAAAGGTCATTCATTTAACAAATGTTGAGAACTTATAAATTCACAATCACTAGGGAATGTTGTAGCTAAATTACTCAGATACCCAGCACTTAACCAAGTCTCAGTCATAAAGAGAATGATGGTTTGCAGGATTCACCCTTCTTCTACGAATATAAAATCTGTGATTCCATCTTTGATGTCAATTCTGAATGCTCCTGATAAACAGGAACAAGACAAACATTCCTCACAGCAGAAGCATGGAGCAATCTCCTCCAACAAACTGAGGGAAATTTTACATAACAACGTTTTCAATTAAAAACGGAAAACTTTGTATGCGGTTTAGCTGTTCATTTACACGACGACAGTGTTTTGGGGCCTGAAAACACAAACAGAGAGCGGAAGGGGGGTGCAAATTGGTTTCAAGAAAAACATAGACAGCATCATTTGGGTACTCTGAATTTTATTGCTTTTCAGATAGAATGTGCATAAATGAAAAAACCCACATTCCCACTCCCTCTGCATTTTCTGATGGGGAGAGGCAGAGCTTAGCTGCCTTTAATCTAGCTGTCAGTGCAGACCAATGTTGCCAATTTAGTGACTTTTCAGACACCTTTAGTGACTTAAAATAAATAAATAAATAAATTAATTAATAAAATAAAATAAAAAAACACCAAAAAAAAAAAAAAAAAAAAAGCACCTAGCAACAAATCTTGTGACTTTTTGGACAAACCTTAGCAATTTTCCAAATATCGCCAGTACTCTCCTGCAAGAGTGAGGTCTTGCTTTCCCGCTGCACTCACACCTCTCTCCGCGTCTGCTCAGTTCAGTGAGTGTCTGAGAGCCGGAGCTTCAACAATGTCATGGATAATGAGATGCGCCCTTCGTCCCAATTTACATCATACATATGCGATGTACTTGTATTTACATGTAAAACAGTCCACATTATTACAGCCTAGTTCTCTTGTTCAAAGTACTTCTAGTGTTCAGAAACATTTCTCATCATTCATGTTCTACAACTGTCCGTTATATAGTTTATTATCGGCTGAGAAATTTAATATCGGTGCATCTCTATAACCAAGACAATCCTCCAATAACAGGCGGCCAAACTAGCCTAACCCTGGCACCAGTCTGCTGAGTTATGGAAATTTCATGCAATTTTCATTTTTAACAAAGTGACCCTTCCACCATTGAGCAACACTTCACAAGACAGGATTACATTTCTCCAAACCTCATTTTTTTCTGAACCAGGTTGACTTCCATGTATTTATATTTCTGGTACTGTTCATCAAGCTTCCTCAGTACGACGTCCGCCGTGTCGTTGCCGGGCTTCTTCATAAACGAATCCACATCCTCCTGTGGCGCAAGACGAAGAGAACAACAGTCTTTCAGCAAACCGTCAGGATGTGGGCTTTGTCCCAAATAACAGAAATAATGTGTCTAATGAGTACAGCACTTCTATATGGACATACAGTTCAGTAGCATGCAGTGTGGGACACAGCCCAGTGCATCTTATCAATAAATAAATAAACAAAAACTGAAAATAAATAAATAAATAAATAAATAAATAAAGTGTGTTTAAAGAAAAGATAAAAAAACATTTTTGGTCATATTTATCACACAATCATTCCCTTCACATCTCTAGTACAGCTCAAGTTGACCAGCTGTTCCTCAACATGTACAGAAGGAAGCTACACTGTGTGGCAGAGCTGATTCAGCGGTTAAAGCGCTACTACTGATCAGAAGGTTATGAGATTGAATCCCGGTAATGTCAAGCTGCCACTGTTGGATCCTGATGCTCTGACGTTCAACCCAGCAGTCGCTTTGGATCAAAAGCATCCATCAAATGAATAAATACAAGAAAGACACGCATCAAGCGTGTGCTGTTTTCTTGCTGTATTAACTCCTCTCTAACAGGGGTTTTAGCTTGATAGTATTATTAGACCCTGATCTATTTACACTAGCATGAGGAGATACTGTATTTTAATGGAGAATACAGAACACTTCTCTCCACGTAATGCTGTCAATGTAAAATGCACATTAATCACATTCACACTTTCATATTTCACATATTTAATTTACACCACATCCTGCCTGTAGGTTTTAGGAATTAGACCTTCACTTGGATTCAGTATTTCACTTTTTCACCTTTTATCAGTTGCATGCTCTCATCAAATCCCACATTTCATCACTGATCAGCTCTGCAGAACAGTAACGGACTAAATAATAATAATAATAATAATAATAATAATAATAATCCAGAAAACAGTTGAACATTCATAATGAATTATTTCACGGACAGACTTCAGAAGCGACCTCGAATTGAAAATACCCGCAAGACCAAGTCTCTGGTTTATAATAAAGGCGTGAGTTAGCTGTAGCCTGTTAGCCAGCATGAGCCACAGCCTTAAAAGGACACGGAGGAACTTCAGCTCCTGAACCGTGTTAGCATAGCGGGCTAAGCTAACGGCTAATCTCCACGGCCCCTACTCTAAAGATATTAACACGCTTACAGAAGAGCCCGTGTTTACTCCACACATAATAAGCACATTATTCTGACAGGTGATTACTCACTACAAACACTGCTTCAGGAATTCCTAAATGTTTTTTCTTATTCGCAGCTGCAGCGCTATTGTTCTCTATGGTGGCCGCCATTTTGGAAAGAGCCAAAGCGCTTCCTCTTTACGTAGATTTCGGAGTTTACCGTCTCTGGGGCGCGCGAACCTTTTACCGTGAACGCTCCACGCGACGTAAAATTGTGCTCTATGGGATTTATGGCGTTACCATGGAGACGAGTTTAATGGCTGAGGAATGAATTCTAAATAACACGTCTAAGTAAAAAATATAGGCTTTAAATCTAAATAAATAAATAAATAAATAAATTATGGAAGGACGTCACCTCCCCTCTTGGATTGATTGGCTAGAGGAGGAGCTGCAGTGGACCAATGGTGACGCTAAATCCCGCCCTCATTTACATGAAACTCGAACTGCAACATTTGGAAAAGTGGAGAATGTGGAAACAAGAGAGAAGGAAAAACAGCACAAGCGTTCAAAAAAAGAAAACATGAGCAGAAAATGTCATAGAGCACAAAAACACAGTAATATAACCAAGGAAAATTATTATGTGCGCGATTCAAAAAACTTTGAACTCATGTACAGTTTTGTGCGATATAATTCTGCATGTGTTTTTAAATGTTTGATTCACACTTATTATTTTTCGATCCCGCAATACTTTTGATGGGAAATTGATCCCATAAAAATAGACCACACAATTTCACCTTTCTACCAGCAGATGGCAGAAATTAGTTCAGAAAGAGAATTCATTTATTCACTCATTTCTTTTTTTTTTTTTTTTTTTTTTTTTTTTTTTTTAAAGAATACAATAACCCTGACATGTTTATTTCTAAATAAAAGATGTATGTGTTTGTGTTTGATGAAGTTTGCAGGAGAAACTCAGTGGTGTTCGGTTTTATCTACACAGACATCAGCAGCTGAACATCATACATTTTATTCATCATATTAAATTCTGCAATAAAACTCAGCGTGAACTGTAAATGATCTTTATTCATATTTGATTTGTAGTGATAAAGTTCCACAATCATAACGTGTAAAAACACGCTGTAGGATTAAAATAAATTTGTTTATGTGAAAAAACAAGTATTAAGTTCCATAATCGTAACGTGTAAAAAACAGATTGAATGATTAAAATTATTTGTTTATCCAAAACAAACAAACAAACAAGTATTAAAATAAACTGTACAGAACTTTAAAAGGGGAATATGTATTTCTAAAATTTACCAGAAAAAGTAATATATTTATTTTTATTCACCATTTAATAAATGATTAAATCTGTGTGATGAAAATTCATTCAGTGTTAAATACAGGAGAGATGATCAGTGGTGCTGAATTTTTACCTCCTGCATTTAAATAAGGACAGAAGTAAGGATAGAGTTTCTCAGTGAAAGACTGACCAGTGAAAGAGTAGATATGAGAGCTGGACTTCACATCATAAAAGGAGACCAGACCCTCCTCATAATCCACAAACACCCCCACCTTCTCCACCTTCTCTCTCAGTGTGAGGGGGACAGAGGAATCAGTACAAGCCGTATACTGATTCTCATTCCTCAGTATCACAGTCCAGAATCCATTCTGAGGAGTCAGTGTAATGTTCCCCTTCCTGTTAATGGACTCTTTGGCGACTCCGAGATCCCACTCAGTTTTCCCTCTGACCTGCACCTCATAATAAAATCTCCCTGACGAGAAACTCTGCTTTCCCAGAACACAGACACATGGATTAAACCTCTGTGGTGTATCAGGGAGATCCTGTTCTGTGTCTCCATGTGTCACTTGTTTTCCATCAGCAGACAGGATGAGATATGGATGAGCTGTATCAGGATCCAGAGTCACATCCACTGAGAGAAACACACAGAGTGAGATGTGAGTTTGCAGGTAAAAAATATTAAACCATCATCAGTGGATCAGATTCATTAGGATTTATAAGAGGATTTGTAGAAGATTAAATAATGAAACATTTTAAACGATCTCTTGTAAAAAATTAAAACTTGTACAGTTGATGGTAGGAGCCTGTCAAAGATGAGAAATATAAAATGTTTTCCTTCTGAAACTTTATTTCATATTTTGGAGTCACAGAACATGAGAAACACACACACACACACACACACACACACACACACACACACACACACACACACACACACACACACACACACATAAGAGAAAACATGACTTTTGCAGAAAAACATTTACATTTGATAGGCAAAGAAATTAAAGTTTAATACTCATGAATTAAAAAAAAAAGGATAAAGTGAATCTCTGTCCAAACATACATGTTTCCTGCATGACTTTCTTAGTGAAATGTAAGAAGAAGATCAGTCTTTCTAAAGTAGAAAAGGGTTTAAGGTCTTTAGTGCATGGCAGTAATAGGGAGCTATAGTGAGGAGGATAATGAGAGACACTTTAAGACTTCCTTTTAGCTGGAGAGATCTACAGATGAAAATCAGTCTGATGATGCAGTGGTGTAATGCTGATATGTACATTTTAATATGAGAGGAAATCAGAAACCTCACTGTACCTGCATACTGCTGAATCCTCTTCAGTTCTGTGGAGACTAATCACAACAAAACATCACTTTCATTAGATTTAAGATCATTTTAATGCAACACATTTTAGACTTATGCCTAAAAATTGTTAAATATGAAAGTTTCTCACCTGTTTCCTTTAACTTGTCATTGAGTGTTTTAGTGAGTTTCTTATTCAGAGTCTTCTGAAGCTGAGACAGAGCTGTCCTCACAGTGTCCCCACTCAGATCAGTGTTAATACTGATCTCAGTCCAGTTCTTGGTGTGTGGAGGGCTGCACACGGAGGAGTAAATCTACAGTAGAGCAGGAGAGAGGAGAAATCCCTCAGCATGGTGTGAGTTGTTCTGTGATGTTCTGCATTGCCAGTGAGCAGAGAGAGGAACACTGACCTGCAGGAGGTGGAGATGCTCCTCAGTGTGTGAGAGCTGCTCCAGCTCAGTGTCTCTCCTCTTTAGCACAGTGATTTCCTGCTCCAGCTCTTTAATGAGTCCTTCAGCCTGCCTCTCTGCTGCTTTCTGCTTCTCCTCCATCACCTCCAGCAGCTCAGCCTGACTTCTCTCAATGGAGCGAATCAGAGCAGTGAAGACTTCAACACTGTCTGCTTTCTCTTTCTCTGTGCTTCTCTAAAGGAGGAACACATTTTCACTTCCATCAGATTACGCTGAATAGTGAAACAATGTTTAATGCAGTTTGTTCATTTCTACAAATTAGAGCAAACAATACGCAAAAAATTTCCCACACACTTTGCTGAGCTCTACTGAGTGTTTGATCTCTCGGATCTTCTTCAGTCGGTCCTGAATCATCTGCTGCACATCTGTCTGTGTTTTCCCCAGCTGTGTCTGAGGACAGAGCAGAAAAAATATATTTGATTTTATACTTATTAAATTTGTCCCTCTGTTTTGTTAAGTGACTTTTCATAATTTTCCCTATGCGTGGTGTAACAAATAATTTTCAGTAATAAATTATTATTATTGTCAATTAATTATTTTCTTGGAGCTGTTTAATCTAAAGTCAAAATCTATCTACCACAGGATACATTTAATTGCAATATCCATAAGAATGACGAAATCTGATATTAATCAGTGTTTCTCACCTTCCTCTCTCTGCTCTCCTCCTCTATAGGAACAGTGTTGTGATTCTTGTGATCTCCTTCAGTGCAGAACTTACACACACACGTCTGATCATCTCTACAGAACAGCTCCAGAGCTCTCTCATGTTTCTGGCATGTGTAGTCCTCCAGGTTCTCCACAGGGTTTATTAGTTTGTGTTTCATAAGTCTTGGAACATGATTATGAGGTTCTAGATGAGTTTCACACAAACTCAGAACACAATCCAGACAGGATTTCAGGGCCTTCAGCTTCTCTCCAGTGCAGGCGTCACAAAGAACCTCAGGTATGTCAGGACCACTTTTCTTCTTGAAGTGATCTGCAACCTCTCTCAGTGTTGTATTAATCTTCAGTTCAGGTCTCTTGGTGAATTTCTCTTTGCATAATGGACAGTGACAGTGTTGACTCTTCTCCCAGCACTGTGTAAGGCAGCTCTTGCAGAAGTTGTGTCCACATGGAGTGGTGACTGGATCAGTGAACACATCCAGACAGATCGAACACTGCAGCTGATCTTCAGACAGGAGACTGCTGGAGTCACGAGAAACTAGATTTTATAGAACAAAAAAGTTACACATTGTTTATAAATAGTGTAGAAATACTGTAATTAGTTTCAACCTTGTCTCTATACAGTAAACTGCATCTGTAGTGAAGGTGTGAAAATCACAGACCAGAATGCAGGGAATCTGCAGGTTTGAGATCATGAAATTTAAGCCTTCTAAAATTTTGTCGGGCAAAATAAAAGATCAATTAAGACCAAATACGCAAATTAAAAAATAGTTTAAAAACACCTTAAATCATTAATCAGCTGGTTTATAAAACTGTAGATACCAAAAATCAACACTGCAAAATCAAGACCACTAAGGCTACTTGTATGCCTCTGGACATGTTTATTTTATAATAATGTACATCGATGTGTTTTCTTTTTCAATAATGTAATTCATTTTTATGGATATAGACACATGCTTAATATTCCAAATATCCTGCATTAAAATACAGGTGAACTACTTAAAATGCAAAGCACTGTTTAAACCACCACAATTTAGTGCTAAGACTTAATTCAACTGTATAAAAAAACTGCAGGGATTAAACATTTTAATGGAAGAATCACTATTATAATCTCGATAATTAATCTCTATAATTTTATCCCTATGATGAATCTTTATCATTTTAAAGAAAATATCTCTTTGCTTGGTCTTGGTTTTTTCCTTTAGACTCTCATCAACATTGACCACAAACACAGCCTTGTTTATTGCCCTGCACAGTGTTATTTACTTATTTATTTTAGCGTACCGAGCCAAAGTGAACCTGGTGATGTAGCCAGTCTTGTCTCGTCCGCATATGAAGGTCTTCACAAGCTCGGAGTTGCTAAACATTGCTTTAAAAACTGAATCGATAAAGACTGCTGTCATTGGAAGTGTATGAGTGATGATTCTCCAATGGCCGTTACACCAGATAACCTCTGCTTTCAGAGTGGGCCTAGAGCCACATATTACTCCGATGTTGAATGATTACTGGTTGGGTGTTTGTACGCTAGTCCGCTAGTAGTTTCAGTACTAACACTGCACTGCTTGGCTACCTGACAGCAACAGGCAGCAATAGGATTTTGCTATAGCTCGCACATACTGTACTGCTTCAGCTTTTCCCCTTGCATGTGTCATTCCACGGCCTGAACACCCGTAGAGCCAACTTTGAAGCATTTCTTTCAAATGCTACAGTGGGTTTCCAAATCATTTCCTGCTACTGCTTTTAACCAATCCGAGAACTGATTATTTTCTGGCCACTTGCTGTTAGATTTACATTTCCCCATTACTTCACATCCACCTCAGCGCATCCCGTACCACTGCAGCAGCTCTGTTAGCGTGCAAATCAGTTACCATAGTAACCACCAACCAATCAAAAACACGTTTGATCATTCAAACGTCAACTCTGTTCACACTCCACAATGTAAGACCTCTGCTAATTATTTTAAAGCCTTTTCCCCACTATTTATGACATTGAAGACTTTTCATTAAATTTGTTGAAAGTGAATATAATGCTTTTCCAGACTACTCAAGTACCCTGTACATGTTTTCCTGTACTCATACGAAAAAGGCTTTTTATTCTAATCAAAACTCACACTTGAAGTTTAAAGGCTCTTGTTGATGTTATTTAATTATTTGCAAATGTAGCTCTTACATAAGAAAAAAAAAACAAGTACCTGCATTAAAAATAATCATGACAGGGTGGTGTGATGACACAAAGCTTCGTTATCATCCCAGAGGTGATTATTTTCACAGAAAACTGTACGTGCTTGAGTGCTTTATTTCTCTTACACTGTATCACTGCAACACGCCAACAATAACACTTTTTTCTTTAACAAAGTCACTTTTATCAGTCTGTAGTTACTTTAAATGATGTGGAGCACATGCAGACCAGATTCCTATATTTTTAACAACATATCTAATTATGGAATTATTTCATTATATATTTAAATATTTAACTAATAAATATTCCTCCATAGTTACACTATCATTGTCAATAAATAGCTTTCTGAGATGTTTGTGCATTATTACACAAGTGTTCTTCTTATCTGAAAACAGTGGCATAAAATCATCAGAAAAACAATTAAACCGTTCATTGAGATCATTTTTATAACAATTAATTTCAGACAAAATTTCATATTGTGCCAATCCTTCAATAAATGATGTAGCACATCCACCATGCAGTGCAAGCCATTGTGAATTAGTTGTTACTATAAAAACAGTAACTTACTACTGTGTAACTATTTAATAAATACAAATAAATCATATATACGCTGTATAACTTACATGAACGTTGTTCATCCATGCTGCTCCTTCTTCCGCTTTTAGTTAGTGATGAGGATTCAGCCATTGACTTCCTCCTGTGTTTTGAATCTTTTCAGTAAGAAATCACATCATTCAGTTCACACATGTAACAGTATGAGGTGATACTGATTAGTCTGTTTGACTCAGCATGCCTGTCTGCAGTGTTAAACATGAGCAATGACACTGGAAGCATTTAGACTGTGATATAAAACACACGTAAACATTCTTCATCTTCATTAGATTGTAATAAACACAGAATTTCACTGATCATTCTCACAGCTCTCAGCTCACTAACTGTATCATTCACAGTTTCTCTCTTCCTGATATGTTTGTAGAAGTGTTTATGTTTCACCCAGTGCTCACCTCTGTACTTCTAACACACACACACAAACACACACACACACACACACACACACACACACACACACACACACACACACACTTTTAATCCAGTTAATTCAGTTTAACTCACACATGTGGACAAATGTAGTCATTAAGCATAAAGTATAATTGTATTTTAATTTGAATTTAAGTGTTCATGCTGGAATCAGTTCAACTCTCCACTTTTGAGCAGTTAATAAAATTGTGTCTCTGTCTGATATTGTTAACATGTGCAGTTTATCCTGATAAATCACACACTGACAAAACCTCTGAACTATAAAACATTCACTGAAGTACATACCTTTATTTTACTTTCCTCTTTTCAGGGAGTGAGAATTGTCTGCATTTATATTCCAGAGTCAGTGAATATCCTGCAGTTAATTTCAGAAATTAATGTGAAAATAAGGGTTTCTTCTCGATGGGAGCTAACTGTTTTTCTCTTTCACTTTAGTCACTTCCTTGTTCACTTCGTAGTGTTTGATAAAGGGACAGTTCCACATATGATCACAATGCAGTTTGTCTCCACCTTAGCTTCACCTCTGCTCATGAGTCATTCAAATTGCACATGAAATAACAATAATGTTGTTTATTTCTTCTGCAGATTATTGTGATTATCGGATAAGATCCTTTTCTCCTGGGCCACGTCATTTCATCTTTGTACCAGTAGATGGCAGCATTTGGAGCAAATGGAGGATTCCTTCATTCATTCACTCATGATCACATGGATTACATGCTGGAATAATTTTATTGGTGATTAACACTTTTCGATAATCTTGTATTGTATTGTTGTTGTTGCTTTTGCAATGTTTACTTCTAAATAAAATAATTTATAATGCTTGAGTATATTTTTGTTTTAAGGAGAAACATGTTTTTGTTCAATCATACCTACACGGACATCAGCAGATGCTTTTAATACATTTTATTATTGCATTAAATTCTACAGTAAAAAACAGCGTGAACTGAATGATGATCTTTATTAATATTTGAATTGTAATGACAAATTTCCATAATCATAATGTTAAAAAACAGACAGTAGAAATATCAGTGCTATATTTCATGTGCTGGTAGGCACCCTGGAAAACTCATTTTTTAATTGAGGGAAGTATTTCCATCCAATAAATATTGCCCCAACTCATGAAAAACCTCATTCATGCAATGAGATGTATTTGAGTTAGTCCGACTTACTTTTGATCAAATAAAGTTTAAATGAAATGGATTCATTTATAAAGTGATTTTTTAATGCTGGGGCACATGGTGGCTTAGTGGTTAGCACGTTTGCCTCACACCTCCAGGATTGGGGGTTCAATTCCCACTGTGACCCTGTGTGTGCGGAGTGTGTCTCCCTGTGCTGTGGGGATTTCCTCCGGGTACTCTGGTTTCCTCCCCCAGTCCAAAGACATGCATGGTAGGCTGGTTGGCATGTCCGAAGTGTATGTGAGTGTGCCCTGCAATGGACTGGCACCCTGGGTATACCCTGCCTTGTGCACGATGCTCCCTGGGATAGGCTCCAGCTTTCCCCGTGACCCTGAAAAAAGGATAAAGCGGTTTAGAAGATGGATGGATTTTTTATGCTTGTTGAACTCAAACTAAAACATCTAATTGGAAAATACATTATTAGGTAGAAATACTTCTAATTTTATACCCCTATATAGAGACGAGAGACAGAACTTTGTTCAGATGTTTTTATTTAACCCTCTTACCCCTTAGTTCCCACAGTATTATGTCCCACAACCCTATATTCCCCATAGAAACATCACGCCCACCCTGAGTTTCCGGGCCAAAATTGGCCCCAAAATCAACATTTTAATTTTAACATTTTTAGGCCTTGAAACAACTTATAATAATGTATTTGTGTAATATTACTTTGAAAATGAAGCAGTTCAGTGCTTTTACTCCACTTAGAGCACAATTCTTAACTAGAGAAATTATGAAAAATGCCCGCTAAAATCCTTCTACTCATTTAGAAGTACCATACGAGCATCAGCGTGGTCAATGCCTTTGAATAAATGCATTTTAGTGCCAAAAGTCAACTTTCTGGGGATAATCAGACCAGCAGGTACTGTTTTCACGAATGCACAGAAATTGGTCGCATTCCCAACAACGAAAAACAGTTTTTGATTCCTTGTGGGGGTTGTTCTTCTTTTCCATAGAAGGATTTGTCACTATCAGTTTCGGTTTCGACATCGCCTGAACTTTCACTGCTGCTACTATCTAGAATCCTCACTCTCGCCTGTGTAACTGTGTATGTTTTCTTTTTTTCCACTGTTTTAGATGTACCTGTGTTCACTGTAGGTGTGACTTTAGCTGGAACACGATAAGCTTTTCGCTTTGGCATTTTTAGTTAACTTCTACGATTACACCATAAGTTTATCAACAACATTCACGCTCGGATCATCTTCATCGTAATGACGGCGTAATGACGTAATCATGTCATGACGTCATGACGTCATCAACCTTCCGGGTCAAAAAATAATAATTAAATAAGTAAGGAATCATAGCAGAGTAATGCCGGTATATCGGCCTTACAGGGATAACGTTTACACTGTAAAACCGCTACATCGGCCTTACGGGGATTAGGCATTGACGTCCAAGCCAGTATATCGTCCTTACAGGAATAGGTCAAAGACGTCCAAGCCAGTATATCGTCCTTACAGGAATAGGTCAATGACGGGCAAGCTGGTTTTTCGGCCTTATGGGGTTAAAACACATAAATAAAACAGGTAAAACTGTTGGCACTACAGTTATTTACCTTCAAACAACCATAATATTAGAAACAGCAATTACTGTAGACATTAGGAAAAAGTGGGTGCTTGCAAATGGGTGGGTGCTTGCAGACATAAGCAAAATGTGGGTTCCTGCAAATGTCATTTCTCGCATTTACAAAATCAGGTGATTATATTCACCCATCAGTGTAAATATCTCTTTATGTATAGCGACTAGGGATGTCACGAGAACCGATACTTCGGCACCAAGTCGGTACCAACATTTTTAAAACGTGACGGTACTTGTTCTTCTGCAGTAGCATGGGTACCGTTGGTAATGAAGGTACCGGTGTTGCAATTCTTCCGGAACTGATGGGGGTACCAAATATGCGTAAGTGTTTTAGTCGGTCCACAAGTGGTAAAGAAGAAGAAGAATGCCTAAAAGCACACGGGAAAAACTACAGAAGATGGCGAAGTTTAGCTCCACCCCGACTCGTTGAGAGGAAAGGTGGTAGGAGTTAAATATGGAAATACTTCGCATTCGAGGCAGATGACAGCAAACATATAATTGATGCTCTGAAGCCAGTGTGCAACCGATGCAATCGTTCATTTCACACAAAGCGAGGAAACACCTGGAATTTGGCAAAGCACCTGAAAGATGAGCCCTATATTATGCTTGTTTGAAGCAGCTGGCATTGTGGCCGTGAAACCAGCTAACGTTATGCTCCATGTAATGTTTGCGATAGCTATTTATTTGTTAGCGACACTAATGCATTGCAATGTTATAAACTACCTCCGAATGGGCCACCATGCATCGCCATTCAGCCCGTGTCCTGTCAGCTAAATGTAGCCTAATGTCACTAATAATTATTCAAATGTTCATGCTTTTAATAAATCGTTTTGGCCTGCCACCATATCAGTGAATTTAAACTAATGCTTGCAGTCAGCATATAAGGTGTGTGTGTGTGTGTGTGTGTGTGTGTGTGTGTGTGTGTGTGTGTGTGTGTGTGTGTGTGTTTAGGAGTGCACCTTAGCACATGTAGCCTCCACTGTATTATTAGTCATTGTCAGACAGTGTTTAATAACTAAAATACCCCCCTTTGCCAGTATCAGCCAGAGGACGATGCCCTCCAGGAGAGTTTTACTTTTATTTTTTAAATTTAATTTTTATGCTACACCATGGCATGGACTTTGGTGTCGAGTATCATGTACTTTTGGTGGTATCGGGACTGACTACTAGATTTTTGGTATCGTGACATAGAGACAGAAGAACACTGTTACAGAATGTTCTCTCTGTATGGCCGCCCATGAATGTAAACGATTCTATAAAGACAAAAGATATTAATATTAGATAAAGCAATTATTGTAGACATAAGCAAAAAGTGGGAGCTTCCTGCAAATGTCATTTCTCACATTTACAATATCAGGTGATTACTATGTTCACCCATCAATGTAAATCTCTTTTAATGTTACAGAGACAAAAGAAAGATATTCCAGAATGATCATTCTGTGTGGCCACCCATAAATGTAAACGTCTCTATGTATAAAGATAATGAGGTGTAATCACTGTCTGAAGGTGTAGTGTAGTTACTGTGTTTATTTGTGAAGATACTGATGAATGAAAACATGGTGAACCTCACTTTCAGCTTGGGTTTCATTCTTTCAACAGAATGTACAAAGCAAATCGAAATCACTATTTAAAAAAAACCTTTCCATGAATTTTGTGCCATCTGGCTATCTCTATGGTCCCACATGGATGGATCATCTCTATATATGGTCCTGCATGGATAGATCATAGAGATGCCTGTACAATCGGACCTTTCGGCAAGAAAGATCATTCATTTCTCGAATGTTGAGAATTCATAAAGTCACAATCACTAGGGAATGCTTCAGCTAAAGGACTCAGCTACCCAGCACTTCCCCAAGTCTCAGTCATAAAGAGAAAGTCCAATCCATTAACTGAAATAAAATCATTGATTAAAAAAGTCCTGTTGAGGAGAGATCTTTCGTTTATCAAGGCCATCTTCAAGGTAGTAAATTCCTTCAATGGAAAACCACATGGTTGAGATGACAAAAGAGGAACATAACCCAGAGAATGATGGTTTGCAGGATTCAGCACTCTCCTACGAACAGGGCCGGAGTGGGAATCATTTTCAGCCCTGGAGTTTCATGCCTTAGACCAGCCCACTTTAGTTCACGACTGACTATATTAAAATAATGTAATTAAAACAAAAATATCATCATATCCAATTCAGTGCAATACAGTAGCCTAAGTGTTGCTTCACAGTGAAGATTTATTTAACAACAGTATTCTTTACAACAACACAATGTAATGTTTAACAGTATCAGAATCTATTTTCTGTAAAAAAAAAAAAGTGTTAATAAATATCTAAACCTTGAAATGAAAAAATATCAAATAAAAAAATAAAATAAAAAATAAATAAATTAAATAATAAAGAACTAAATAAAATGTATTGCACTTTTTAATGACACCATCATCTCTTTTTCCTTTGCATAAGTTAAAGAAACGGCTGCTTTACAACTTCAACACAAATATTACAAACATTAGTTAAAGGGTAAATCTCCAGCACTATTCTTTAAAACATCACAATGTCCTTTTCTGCTATATCTGAATATATATTCTGTGCAAAATTGTTCACAGATATCCAATCCTTACACACAAATAAAGAATAAAACAAGTATTGCACTGTTCCTGCAAGAATTATTTTCACAGTATAACTTTCCAATGACAGCTTCATCTCTTTTTCCTCTGCATAAGCGTAGCTTCAAGGAAACATGGCCAACCCTAAAACATTAATAAATGCCTGAGCAATGCACTGGTCTCTTCAACTTTGTTTATCAAAGTGTCATTGTCCAAAGACATGAGAATTTCTTTCTCAGTGCACATGCCTCAAGGTTCTTCTGGGTTAAAGTGCTCATGACAATATTTTGTTTAAATACCACTTCTGGATGTACGTTTTCTTAGTTTATGGCAACAAAGTATCATATTAAGAGAGTTATATCACGTGTAATGTCTGCGATGGTATGATGCAACGCCATGTGGTGCAAGGCTATTTATTTATTTATTTTCCCTTGCTAGTTCACAATGTTATTCAATTTAAATTGTGTTCTTATGTGATTTGTTACTTTTCGTTGTTTTATACAGTGTTCATTTAAAATGTTGGGAGTTTCAACTCCTGGAAATTGAAGGTATTGTGCGGTGCCGGAGTTCATCATTTTGTGAGTGTTATTTCATTTTTATTTGTTTCAAATGATATAAGTGGGCAAGATGAAGAACATATTCATTTGTTTTCTTTTTCTTTTATAAAATTAGCCCACTGCTGTATTGTCAGTTGTAAAACTTGTTAGCAACACTATAGTCAAATCACTTATCAGATCATTCACCGAATAAATTTAAATCTAAAGAACCCTTTCAGTGTGTTCCTGGTGGTAAACCCAAATCCACGGTCACACTTATATTCACTCAATGAGCAATAGAGGCTGCTACTGCTGAAGGGAAGGCTCTGGGGGGGCCCTTTAGTTACAAAAAAGTTTGTCTGAAGGTTGTTTTGTGATCATTTCTGTAACCTGCAGTAAAACTGCAGTAACTTTATTAAAAAAAAAAAAAGATTGTTCATTAAGTAAATTGAAATGTTATGGTGAAATGCCATTCAACACAATTGTTTCCTCGTGTTTCAAACATGTTGTATCGTAGTGCACTAAGTCACAACTGCATAGACACTGTCATGTCCTTGTCCACTCGGTTATCTTCATGTTTAATCAAAACAAACAAAGGATTCCTATAAGTAATTAAAACATACAATGTATTCTTGGCATTATTGTGTCCTTCCTTATACATTATAACAATACAACGAATAATTATTGAAAGCATGGACTAAATCTGGTCACATTGTGTGTTTAGTCTGAATGGACGGTTTTCTTTCCCAATCTCTTACTGAGCTCGATATCACTTCACTACAAAACAGATTAAACTCTTCTCTAGCTGTAATACACAGGGGGAGCCACATTTCTCAGTGCTCCAGTTAAACCTGTTCCCCAGTAAACTAATTCTCTGGTGGTGAAGTGTGATGAAGAGTTGAGTTGATAAACAGACACATTACTAGCATTGCTGTAGGATTTTAATCATATATCAGTTGGCGTGTACTGTGTTCTTAATTATAAAAGCATGTGGATGAAACTTGTAGAGTTCAGAGGAGAAAGAGAGACAGATTACCATCATCACTGTTGAAGTTCAAAGCAATTTCAGCTGTAATATACTGTAATATATGGAGGAAAACCTCCTTTCTACAAGCACCAGGTAACCCAGTTTCCTCATGGACCACGTGATTTCACCTTTGTACAAGCAGATGTCAGAATTTAGTGCAGAGAGAAGATCCATTTATTCAATCATTTCTTTTTATTTGTAAGAACACAACAACCCTGAAACATTTATTTCTAAATAAAGGGCGGAAAACGATTTTGTGTGCGATTCAGAAATCTTTGAATTCATGTTTCAGTTTTGTGCGATATAATTCTGCGTGTGTTTTTAAATGCTTGATTCACGCTTATTATTTTTCCATCTGGGACAGCAATACTTTTGATGGGAAATTGATCCCATACATTTTCGGAAAACAAATTTCTTAAACATAGGATGACAGAGGGAACCTCATAAATATTCATGAAGGAAGCGCTACCTGATTGGTCAGTGTAGGGCTGCACGATTATGACACAGATAGAAGAATAGAAATTAGCGCAGATAGAGGATTCATTTATTCATTCATTTATTTTTCTTTTTTTTAAAAGAACACAATAACCCTGAATTTTTTTCTTATTTCTAAATAAAAGATGAATGTGTTTGTGTTTGATGAAGTTTGAAGCAGAAGGAGAAAGGTGTACTGTTGTATCTACACAGAAATCAGCAGCTGAACTTCATACATTTTATTGATCATATTAAATTCTGCAGTAAAACTCAGTGTGAACTGTAAATGATCTTTATTCATATTTGATATGTATAGTGACAAAGTTCCATAATCATAACGTGTAAAAAACAGATTGAATGATTAAAATTATTTGTTTATCCAAAACAAACAAATAAACAAACAAGTATTAAAATAAACTGTACAGCACTTTAAAAGGGAATATGTATTTCTAAAATTTACCAGAAAAAGTAAAATATTTATTTTTATTCTCACCATTTAATAAACGATTATATCTGTGAGGTGAAAATTCATTCAGTGTTAAATACAGGAGAGATGATCAGTGGTGCTGAATTTTTATCTCCTTCATTTAAATAAGGACTGAAGTAAGGATAGAGTTTGTCAGTGAAAGACTGAGCAGTGAAAGAGTAGATATGAGAGCTGGACTTCACATCATAAAAGGAGACCAGACCCTCCTCATAATCCACAAACACCCCCACCGTCTCCACCTTCTCTCTCAGTGTGAGGGGGACAGAGGGATCAGCACAAGCCGTATACGTATACTGATTCTCATTCCTTAGTATCACAGCCAAGAATCCATTCTGAGGTCTCAGTGTAATCCCCCCCTTTCTGTTAATGGACTCTTTGGCGACTCCGAGATCCCACGCAGTTTTCCCTCTGACCTGCACCTCATAATAAAATCTCCCTGACGAGAAACTCTGCTTTCCCAGAACACAGGCACATTTATTAAACCTCTGTGGTGTATCAGGGAGATCCTGTCGTGTGTCTCCAAGTGTCACTTGTTTTCCATCAGCAGACAGGATGAGTTTAGGATGAGCTGTATCAGGATCCAGAGTCACATCCACTGAGAGAAACACACAGAGTGAGATGAGAGTTTGCAGGTAAAAAATATGAAATCATCATCATCAGTGGATCAGATTCATTAGGATTTATAAGAGGATTTGTAGAAGATTAAATAATGAAACATTTTAAATGATCTCTTGTAAAAAATTAAAACTTGTACAGTTGATGGTAGGAGCCTGTCAAAGATGAGAAATATAAAATGTTTTCCTTCTGAAACTTTATTTCATATTTTAGAGTCACAGAACATGAAACACACACACACACACACACACACACACACACACACACACACACACACACACACACACACACACACACATACACACACACACACACACACACACACACACACACACACACACACAAGAGAAAACATGACTTTTGCACAAAAACATTGACATTTGATAGGCAAAGAAATTAAAGTTTAATACTCATGATTTTTTTTTTTAAAGGATAAAGTGAACCTCTGTCCAAACATACATCTTTCCTGCATGACTTTCTTAGTGAAATGTAAGAAGAAGATCAGACTTTCTAAAGTAGAAAAGGGTTTAAGGGCTTTAGTGCATGGCAGTAATAGGGAGCTATAGTGAGGAGGATCATGAGAGACACTTTAAGACTTCCTTTTAGCTGGAGAGATCTACAGATGAAAATCAGTCTGATGATGCAGTGGTGTAATGCTGATATGTACATTTTAATACGAGAGGAAATCAGAACCCTCACTGTACCTGCATACTGCTGAATCCTCTTCAGTTCTGTGGAGACTAATCACAACAAAACATCACTTTCATTAGATTTAAGATCATTTTAATAAAACACATTTTAGACTTATGCCTAAAACTTGTTAAATATGAAAGTTCCTCACCTGTTTCCTTTAACTTGTCATTGAGTGTTTTAGTGAGTTTCTCATTCAGAGTCTTCTGAAGCTGAGACAGAGCTGTCCTCACAGTGTCCCCACTCAGATCAGTGTTAATACTGATCTCAGTCCAGTTCTTGGTGTGTGGAGGGCTGCACATAGAGGAGTAAATCTACAGTAGAGCAGGAGAGAGGAGAAATCCCTCAGCATGGTGAGTGTTGTTCTGTGATGTTCTGCATTGCCAGTGAGCAGAGAGAGGAACACTGACCTGTAGGAGGTGGAGATGCTCCTCAGTGTGTGAGAGCTGCTCCAGCTCAGTGTCTCTCCTCTTTAGCACAGTGATTTCCTGCTCCAGCTCTTTAATGAGTCCTTCAGCCTGCCTCTCTGCTGCTTTCTGCTTCTCCTCCATCACCTCGAGCAGCTCAGCCTGACTTCTCTCAATGGAGTGAATCAGAGCAGTGAAGACTTCAACACTGTCTGCTTTCTCTTTCTCTGTGCTTCTCTAAAGGAGGAACACATTTTCACTTCCATCAGATAACACTGAATAGTGAAACAATGTTTAATGCAGTTTGTTCATTTCTACAAATTAGAGCAAACAATACACAAAATATTTCCCACACACTTTGCTGAGCTCTACTGAGTGTTTGATCTCTCGGATCTTCTTCAGTCGGTCCTGAATCATCTGCTGCACATCTGTCTGTGTTTTCCCCAGCTGTGTCTGAGGACAGAGTAGAAGAAACATAATTGACTTCATGCGTATTAAATTTGTCCCTCTGTTTTGTTAAGTGACTTTTCATAATTTTCCCTATGCGTGGTGTAACAAATAATTTTCAGTAATAAATTATTATTATTGTCAATTAATTATTTTCTTGGAGCTGTTCTATCTGAAGGCAAAATCTATCTACCACAGGATAAATTGAATTGTAATATCCATAAGAATGTCAAAATCTGATGTTAATCAGTGTTTCTCACCTTCCTCTCTCTGCTCTCCTCCTCTATAGGAACAGTGTTGTGATTCTTGTGATCTCCTTCAGTGCAGAACTTACACACACACGTCTGATCATCTCTACAGAACAGCTCCAGAGCTCTCTCATGTTTCTGGCATATGTAGTCCTCCAGGTTCTCCACAGGGTTTATTAGTTTGTGTGTCTTAAGTTTGGGAACATGATTATGAAGCTCTAGATGAGTTTTACACAAACTTGCGCAACAATCCAGACAGGATTTCAGGGCCTTCAGCTTCTCTCCAGTGCAGGCATTACAAAGAACCTCAGGTTTGTCAGGACCACTTTTCTTCTTGAAGTGATCTGCAACCTCTCTCAGTGTTGTATTAATCTTCAGTTCAGGTTTCTTGGTGAATTTCTCTTTACATAATGGACAGTGACAGTGTTGACTCTTCTCCCAGCACTGTGTAAGGCAGCTCTTGCAGAAGTTGTGCCCACATGGAGTGGTGACTGGATCAGTGAACACATCCAGACAGATCGAACACTGCAGCTGATCTTCAGACAGGAGACTGCTGGAGTCACGAGAAACTAGGTTTGATAGAACAAAAGTTACGCATTGTTTATAAATAGTGTAGAAATACTGTAATTTCTTTCAACCTTGTCTCTATACAGTAAACTGCATCTGCAGTGAAGGTGTGAAAATCACAGACCAGAATGCAGGGAATCTGCAGGTTTGAGATCATGAAATTTAAGCCTTCTAAAATTTTGTAGGGTAAAATAAAAGAACAATTAAGACCAAATTCGCAAATTAAAAATGGTTTAAAAACACATTAAATCATTAATCAGCTGGTTTATAAAGTTGTAGATACCAAAAATCAACACTGCAAAATCAAGACCACTAAGGCTACTTGTATGCCTCTGGATGTTTATTTTATAATAATGTACATTTATGTGTTTTCTTTTTCAATAATGTAATACATTTTTAGGGATATAGACACATGCTTAATATTCCAAATATCCTGCATTAAAATACAGGTGAACTACTTAAAATGCAAAGCACTGTGTAAACCACCACAATTTAGTGCTAAGACTTAATTCAACTGTATAAAAAAACGCAGGGATTAAACATTTTAATGGAAGAATCACTATTATAATCTCGATAATGAATCTCTATAATTTTATCCCTATGATGAATCTTTATAATTTTAAAGAAAATATCTCTTTGCTTGGTCTTGGTTGTTTTTTTTAGACTCTCATCAACACTGACCACAAACACAGTCTTGTTTATTGCCCTGCACAGTGTTATTTACTTATTTATTTTAGCGTACAGAGCCAAAGTGAACCTGGTGATGTAGCCAGTCTTGTCTCGTCCGCATATGAAGGTCTTCACAAGCTCGGAGTTGGGAAACATTGCTTTAAAAACTGAATCAATAACGACTGCTGTCATTGGAAGTGTATGAGTGATGATTCTCCAATGGCCGTTACACCAGATAACCTCTGCTTTCAGAGTGGGCCTAGAGCCACATATTACTCCGATGTTGAATGATTACTGGTTGGACGTTTGTACGCTTGTACGCTAGTCCGCTAGTAGTTTCAGTACTAACACTGCACTGCTTGGCTACCTGACAGCAACAGGCAGCAATAGGATTTTGCTATAGCTCGCACATACTGTACTGCTTCAACTTTTCCCCTTGCATGTGTCATTCCACGGCCTGAACACCCGTAGAGCCAACTTTGAAGCATTTCTTACAAATGCTTCTGTGGGTTTCCAAATCATTTCCTGCTACTGCTTTTAACCAATCCGAGAACTGATTATTTTCTGGCCACTTGCTGTTAGATTTACATTTCCCCATTACTTCACATCCACCTCAGCGCATCCCGTACCACTGCAGCAGCTCTGTTAGCGTGCAAATCAGTTACCATAGTAACCACCAACCAATCAAAAACACGTTTGATCATTCAAACGTCAACTCTGTTCACTCTCCACAATGTAAGACCTCTGCTAATTATTTTTAAGCCTTTTCCCCACTATTTATGACATTTAAGACTTTTCATGCCCTTAAATTTGTTGAAAGTGAATATAATGCTTTTCCAGGCTATTCAAGTACCCTGTACATGTTTTCCTGTACTCATACGAAAAAGGCTTTTTATTCTAATATAAACCGACACTTGAAGTTTAAAGGCTCTTGCTGATGTTATTTAATTATTTGCAAATGTAGCTCTTACATAAGAAATAAAAAACAAGTACCTGCATTAAAAATAATCATGACAGGGTGGTGTGATGACACAAAGCTTCGTTATCATCCCAGAGCTGATTATTTTCACAGAAAACTGTACGTGCTTGAGTGCTTTATTTCTCTTACACTGTATCACTGCAACACGCCAACAATAACACTTTTTTTCTTTAACAAAAACACTTTTATCAGTCTGTAGTTACTTTAAATGATGTGGAGCACATGCAGACCAGATTCCTATATTTTTAACAACATATCTAATTATGGAATTATTTCATTATATATTTAAATATTTAACTAATAAATATTCCTCCATAGTTACACTATCATTGTCAATAAATAGCTTTCTGAGATGTTTGTGCATTATTACACAAGTGTTCTTCTTATCTGAAAACAGTTTCATAAAATCATCAGAAAAACAATTAAACCGTTCATTGAGATCATTTTTATAACAATTAATTTCAGACAAAATTTCATATTGTGCCAGTCCTTCAATAAATGATGTAGCACATCCACCATGCAGTGCAAGTCATTGTGAATTAGTTGTTACTATAGAAACAGTAACTTACTATTGTGTAACTATTTAATAAATACAAATAAATCATATATAAGCTGTATAACTTACAGGAGTGTGGTGCATCCATGCTGCTCCTTCTTCCGCCTTTTGTTGGTGATGAAGATTCAGCCATTTCCTTCCTCCTGTGTTTTGAATCTTTTCAGTAAGAAATCACATCATTCAGTTCACACATGTAACAGTATGAGGTGATATTAGTCTGTTTGACTCAGCATGTCTGTCTGCAGTGTTAAACATGAGCAATGACACTGGAAGCATTTAGACTGTGATATAAAACACACGTAAACATTCTTCATCTTCATTAGATTGTAATAAACACAGAATTTCACTGATCATTCTCACAGCTCTCAGCTCACTAACTGTATCATTCACAGTTTCTCTCTTCCTGATATGTTTGTAGAAGTTTTTATGTTTCACCCAGTGCTCACCTCTGTACTTCTAACACACACACACACACACACACACACACACACACACACACACACACACACACACACAATTAAGTAATTAAGTTCAGCCCACACATTTGGACAAATGTAGTCATTAAGCATAAAGTATAATTGTATTTTAACTTGTATTTAAGTGTTCATGCTGGAATCAGTTCAACTCTCCACTTTTGAGCAGTTAATAAAATAAAGGAACCTTTGAGTCTGTTTTTCAGCTTTGCTGTCTCGGTTGATCACTGATCATTAAATACACAGTATAAAAAACACAGTTATAATCAGTTTGTATTTCAGAGTCAGTATTTCAGCAGTGTGTTAGAGACCCTGTCTCTGTCTGATATTGTTAACATGCGCAGTTTATCCTGATAAATCACACACTGACAAAACCTCTGAACTATAAAACATTCACTGAAGTACATACCTTTATTTTACTTGCCACTTTTCAGGGAGTGAGAATTGTCTGCATTTATATTCCAGAGTCAGTGAATATCCTGCAGTTAATTTCAGAAATTAATGTGAAAATAAGGGTTTCTTCTCGATGGGAGCTAACTGCTTTTCTCTTTCACTTTAGTCACTTCCTTGTTCACTTCGTAGTGTTTGATAAAGGGGCAGTTCCACATATGATCACAATGCAGTTTGTCTCCACCTCCCTAGCTTCACCTCTGCTCATGAGTCATTCAAATTGCACGTGAAATAACAATAATGTTGTTTATTTCTTCTGCAGATTATTGTGATTATCGGATAAGATCGTTTTCTCCTGGGCCACGTCATTTCATCTTTGTACCAGTAGATGGCAGCATTTGCAGCAAATGGAGGATTCCTTCATTCATTCACTCATGATCACATGGATCACATGCTGGAATTATTTTATTGGTGATTAACACTTTTCGATAATCTTGTATTGTATTGTTGTTGTTGCTTTTGCAATGTTTACTTGTAAATAAAATAATTTATAATGCTTGAGTATATTTTTGTTTTAAGGATAAACATGTTTTTGTTCAATCATACCTACACGGACATCAGCAGATGCTTTTAATACATTTTATTATTGCATTAAATTCTACAGTAAAAAACAGTGTGAACTGAATGATGATGTTTATTAATATTTGAATTGTAATGACAAATTTCCACAATCATAATGTTAAAAAACAGACAGTAGAAATATCAGTGCTATATTTCATGTGCTGGTAGACAACCTGGAAAAGTCATTTTTTAATTGAGGGAAGTATTTCCATCCAATAAATATTGCCCCAACTCATGAAAAACCTCATTCATGCAATGAGATGTAACTGAGTTAGTCCAACTTACTTTTGATCAAATAAAGTTTAAATGAAATGGATTCATTTATAAAGTGATTTTTTTATGCTGGTGGCTTAGTGGTTAGCACGTTTGCCTCACACCTCCAGGGTCGGGGGTTCAATTCCCACTGTGGCCCTGTGTGTGCGGAGTGTGTCTCCCTGTGCTGTGGGGATTTCCTCTGGGTACTCTGGCTCCTCCCCCAGTCCAAAGACATGCATGGTAGGCTGATTGGCAAGTCCGAAGTGTATGTGAATGTGTATGTGAGTGTGCCCTGCAATGGACTGGCACCCTGGGTATACCCTGCCTTGTGCCCGATGCTCCCTGGGATAGGCTCCAGCTTTCCCCGTGACCCTGAAAAAAGGATAAAGCGGTTTAGAAGATGGATGGATTTTTTATGCTTGTTGAACTCAAACTAAAACATCTAATTGGAAAATACATTATTAGGTAGAAATACTTCTAATTTTATACCCCTATATAGAGACGAGAGACAGAACTTTGTTCAGATGTTTTTATTTAACCCTCTTACCCCTTAGTTCCCACAGTATTATGTCCCACAACCCTATATTCCCCATAGAAACATCACGCCCACCCTGAGTTTCCGGGCCAAAATTGGCCCCAAAATCAACATTTTAATTTTAACATTTTTAGGCCTTGAAACAACTTATAATAATGTATTTGTGTAATATTACTTTGAAAATGAAGCAGTTCAGTGCTTTTACTCCACTTAGAGCACAATTCTTAACTAGAGAAATTATGAAAAATGCCCGCTAAAATCCTTCTACTCATTTAGAAGTACCATACGAGCATCAGCGTGGTCAATGCCTTTGAATAAATGCATTTTAGTGCCAAAAGTCAACTTTCTGGGGATAATCAGACCAGCAGGTACTGTTTTCACGAATGCACAGAAATTGGTCGCATTCCCGACAACGAAAAACAGTTTTTGATTCCTTGTGGGGGTTGTTCTTCTTTTCCATAGAAGGATTTGTCACTATCAGTTTCGGTTTCGACATCGCCTGAACTTTCACTGCTGCTACTATCTAGAATCCTCGCTCTCGCCTGTGTAACTGTGTATGTTTTCTTTTTTTCCACTGTTTTAGATGTACCTGTGTTCACTGTAGGTGTGACTTTAGCTGGAACACGATAAGCTTTTCGCTTTGGCATTTTTAGTTAACTTCTACAATTATACCATAAGTTTATCAACAACATTTACGCTCGGATCATCTTCATCGTAATGACGGCGTAATGACGTAATCATGTCATGACGTCATGACGTCATCAACCTTCCGGGTCAAAAAATAATAATTAAATAAGTAAGGAATCATAGCAGAGTAATGCCGGTATATCGGCCTTACGGGGATAACGTTTACACTGTAAAACCGCTATATCGGCCTTACGGGGATTAGGCATAGACGTCCAAGCCAGTATATCGTCCTTACAGGAATAGGTTAAAGACGGGCAAGCCGTTTTTTCGGCCTTACAGGAATAGGTCAAAGACGGGCAAGCTGGTTTTTCGGCCTTATGGGGTTAAAACACATAAATAAAACAGGTAAAACTGTTGGCACTACAGTTATTTACCTTCAAACAACCATAATATTAGAAACAGCAATTACTGTAGACATTAGGAAAAAGTGGGTGCTTGCAAATGGGTGGGTGCTTGCAGAGATAAGCAAAAAGTGGGTTCCTGCAAATGTCATTTCTCACATTTACAAAATCAGGTGATTATATTCACCCATCAGTGTAAATATCTCTTTATGTATAGCGACTAGGGATGTCACGAGAACCGATACTTCGGCACCAAGTCGGTATCAACATTTTTAAAATGTGACGGTACTTGTTCTTCTGCAGTAGCATGGGTACCGTTGGTAATGAAGGTACCGGTGTTGCAATTCTTCCGGAACTGATGGGGGTACCAAATATGCGTAAGTGTTTTAGTCGGTCCACAAGTGGTAAAGAAGAAGAAGAATGCCTAAAAGCACACGGGAAAAACTACAGAAGATGGCGAAGTTTAGCTCCACCCCGACTCGTTGAGAGGAAAGGTGGTAGGAGTTAAATATGGAAATACTTCGCATTCGAGGCAGATGACAGCAAACATATAATTGATGCTCTGAAGCCAGTGTGCAACCGATGCAATCGTTCATTTCACACAAAGCGAGGAAACACCTGGAATTTGGCAAAGCACCTGAAAGATGAGCCCTATATTATGCTTGTTTGAAGCAGCTGGCATTGTGGCCGTGAAACCAGCTAACGTTACGCTCCATGTAATGTTTGCGATAGCTATTTATTTGTTAGCGACACTAATGCATTGCAATGTTATAAACTACCTTCGAATGGGCCACCATGCATCGCCATTCAGCCCGTGTCCTGTCAGCTAAATGTAGCCTAATGTCACTAATAATTATTCAAATTTTAATGCTTTTAAAAAATCTTTTTGGCCTGCCACCATATCAGTGAATTTAAACTAATGCTTGCAGTCAGCATATAAGGTGTGTGTGTGTGTGTGTGTGTGTGTGTTTAGGAGTGCACCTTAGCACATGTAGCCTCCACTGTATTATTAGTCATTGTCAGACAGTGTTTAATAACTAAAATACCCCCCTTTGCCAGTATCAGCCAGAGGACGATGCCCTCCAGGAGAGTTTTACTTTTATTTTTTAAATTTAATTTTTATGCTACACCATGGCATGGACTTTGGTGTCGAGTATCATGTACTTTTGGTGGTATCGGGACTGACTACTAGATTTTTGGTATCGTGACATAGAGACAGAAGAACACTGTTACAGAATGTTCTCTCTGTATGGCCGCCCATGAATGTAAACGATTCTATAAAGACAAAAGATATTAATATTAGATAAAGCAATTATTGTAGACATAAGCAAAAAGTGGGAGCTTCCTGCAAATGTCATTTCTCACATTTACAATATCAGGTGATTACTATGTTCACCCATCAATGTAAATCTCTTTTAATGTACAGAGACAAAAGAAAGATATTCCAGAATGATCATTCTGTGTGGCCACCCATAAATGTAAACGTCTCTATGTATAAAGATAATGAGGTGTAATCACTGTCTGAAGGTGTAGTGTAGTTACTGTGTTTATTTGTGAAGATACTGATGAATGAAAACATGGTGAACCTCACTTTCAGCTTGGGTTTCATTCTTTCAACAGAATGTACAAAGCAAATCGAAATCACTATTTTTAAAAAAACCTTTCCCTGAATTTTGTGCCATCTGGCTATCTCTATGGTCCCACATGGATGGATCATCTCTATATATGGTCCTGCATGGATAGATCATAGAGATGTCTGTACAATCGGACCTTTCGGCAAGAAAGGTCATTCATTTCTCGAATGTTGAGAATTCATAAAGTCACAATCACTAGGGAATGCTTCAGCTAAAGGACTCAGCTACCCAGCACTTCCCCAAGTCTCAGTCATAAAGAGAAAGTCCAATCCATTAACTGAAATAAAATCATTGATTAATTAATTGAAAAGTCCTGTTGAGGAGAGATCTTTCGTTTATCGAGACCATCTTCAAGGTAGTAAATTCCTTCAATGGAAAACCACATGGTTGAGATGACAAAAGAGGAACATAACCCAGAGAATGATGGTTTGCAGGATTCACCACTCTCCTACAAACAGAGTGGGACTCATTTTCAGCCCTGGAGTTTCATGCCTTAGACCAGCCCACTTTAGTTCACGACTGACTATATTAAAATAATGTAATTAAAACAAAAATATCATCATATCCAATGCAGTGCAATACAGTAGCCTGTATTGAAGTGTTGCTTCACAGTGAAGATTTATTTAACAACAGTATTCTTTACAACAACACAATGTAATGTTTAACAGTATCAGAATCTATTTTCTGTAAAAAAAAAAAAAAAAAGTGTTAATAAATATCTAAACCTTGAAATGAAAAAATATCAAATAAAAAAATAAAATAAAAAATAAAAAAATTAAATAATAAAGAACTAAATAAAATGTATTGCACTTTTTAATGACACCATTAAAAACATCAACATTAGTTAAAGGGTAAATCTCCAGCACTATTCTTTAAAACATCACAATGTCCTTTTCTGCTATATCTGAATATATATTCTGTGCAAAATTGTTCACAGATATCCAATCCTTACACACAAATAAAGAATAAAACAAGTATTGCACTGTTCCTGCAAGAATTATTTTCACAGTATAACTTTCCAATGACAGCTTCATCTCTTTTTCCTCTGCATAAGTGTAGCTTCAAGGAAACATGGCCAACCCTAAAACATTAATAAATGCCTGAGCAATGCACTGGTCTCTTCAACTTTGTTTATCAAAGTGTCATTGTCCAAAGACATGAGAATTTCTTTCTCAGTGCACATGCCTCAAGGTTCTTCTGGGTTAAAGTGCTCATGACAATATTTTGGTTAAATACCACTTCTGGGTGTACGTTTTCTTAGTTTATGGCAACAAAGTATCATATTAAGAGAGTTATATCACGTATAATGTCTGCGATGGTATGATGCAATGCCATGTGGTGCAAGGCTATTTATTTATTTAGTTTCCCTTGCTAGTTCACAATGTTATTCAATTTAAATTGTGTTCTTATGTGATTTGTTACTTTTCGTTGTTTTATACAGTGTTCATTTAAAATGTTGGGAGTTTCAACTCCTGGAAATTGAAGGTATTGTGCGGTGCCGGAGTTCATAATTTTGTGAGTGTTATTTCATTTTTATTTGTTTCAAATGATGTAATTGGGCAAGATGAAGAACATATTCATTTGTTTTCTTTTTCTATAATATTCGTTTTCTTTTTTTATAAAATTAGCCCACTGCTGTATTGTCAGTTGTAAAACTTGTTAGCAGCACTATAGTCAAATCACTTATCAGATCATTCACCGAATAAATGTAAATCTAAAGAACCCTTTCAGTGTGTTCCTGGTGGTAAACCCAAATCCACGGTCACACTTATATTCACTCAATGAGCAATAGAGGCTGCTACTGCTGAAGGGAAGGCTTTGGGGGGGCCCTTTAGTTACAAAAAAGTTTGTCTGAAGGTTGTTTTGTGATCATTTCTGTAACCTGCAGTAAAACTGCAGTAACTTTATTAAAAAAAAAAAAAAAGATTGTTCATTAAGTAAATTGAAATGTTATAGTGAAATGCCATTCAACACAATTGTTTCCTCGTGTTTCAAACATGTTGTATCGTAGTGCACTAAGTCACAACTGCATAGACACTGTCATGTCCTTGTCCACTCGGTTATCTTCATGTTTAATCAAAACAAACAAAGGATTCCTATAAGTAATTAAAACATACAATGTATTCTTGGCATTATTGTGTCCTTCCTTATACATTATAACAATACAACGAATATTTATTGAAAGCATGGACTAAATCTGGTCACATTGTGTGTTTAGTCTGAATGGACGGTTTTCTTTCCCAATCTCTTACTGAGCTCGATATCACTTCACTACAAAACAGATTAAACTCTTCTCTAGCTGTAATACACAGGGGGAGCCACATTTCTCAGTGCTCCAGTTAAACCTGTTCCCCAGTAAACTAATTCTCTGCTGGTGAAGTGTGATGAAGAGTTGAGTTGATAAACAGACACATTACTAGCATTGCTGTAGGATTTTAATCGTATATCAGTTGGCGTGTACTGTGTTCTTAATTATAAAAGCATGTGGATGAAACTTGTAGAGTTCAGAGGAGAGAGAGAGACAGATTACCATCATCACTGTTGAAGTTCAAAGCAATTTCAGCTGTAATATACTGTAATATATGGAGGAAAACCTCCTTTCTACAAGCACCAGGTAACCCAGTTTCCTCATGGACCACGTGATTTCACCTTTGTACAAGCAGATGTCAGAATTTAGTGCAGAGAGAAGATCCATTTATTCAATCATTTCTTTGTATTTTTAAGAACACAACAACCCTGACACATTTATTTCTAAATAAAGGGCGGAAAACGATTTTGTGTGCGATTCAGAAATTTTTGAATTCGTGTTTCAGTTTTGTGCGATATAATTCTGCGTGTGTTTTTAAATGCTTGATTCACGCTTATTATTTTTCGATCTGGGACAGCAATACTTTTGATGGGAAATTGATCCCATACATTTTCAGAAAACAAATTTCTTAAACATAGGATGACAGAGGGAACCTCATAAATATTCCTGAAGGAAGCGCTACCTGATTGGTCAGTGTAGGGCTGCACGATTATGACACAGATAGAAGAATAGAAATTAGCGCAGATAGAAGATTCATTTATTCATTCATTTATTTTTCTTTTTTTTAAAAGAACACAATAACCCTGAATTTTTTTCTTATTTCTAAATAAAAGATGAATGTGTTTGTGTTTGTGTTTGATGAAGTTTGAAGGAGAAACTCAGCTGTTGGGTTTTATCTACACAGACATCAGAAGCTGAACTTCATACATTTTATTCATCATATTAAATTCTGCAGTAAAACTCAGCGTGAACTGTAAATAATCTTTATTCATATTTGATATGTATAGTGACAAAGTTCCACAATCATAACGTGTAAAAAACAGATTGAATGATTAAAATTATTTGTTTATCCAAAACAAACAAACAAACAAGTATTAAAATAAACTGTACAGCACTTTAAAAGAGAATATTTATTTCTAAAATTTCCTAGAAAAAGGAAAATATTTATTTTTATTCTCACCATTTAATAAATGATTAAATCTGTGAGGTGAAAATTCATTCAGTGTTAAGTACAGGAGAGATGATCAGTGGTGCTGAATTTTTACCTCCTTCATTTAAACAAGGACTGAAGCATGGATAGAGTTTGTCAGTGAAAGACTGACCAGTGAAAGAGTAGATATGAGAGCTGGACTTCACATCATAAAAGGAGACCAGACCCTCCTCATAATCCACAAACACCCCCACCGTCTCCACCTTCTCTCTCAGTGTGAGGGGGACAGGGGGATCAGCACAAGCCGTATACTGATTCTCATTAATCAGTATCACAGTCCAGAATCCATCCTGGTGAGTTCCTGTAATCTCCCCCTTCCTGTTAATGTTCTCTCTCGTGACTCCTAATGTCCACTTAGTTTTCCCTCTGACCTGCACCTCATAATAAAATTTCCCTGAGGAGAAACTCTGCTTTCCCAGAACACAGACACATTTATTAAACCTCTGTGGTGTATCAGGGAGATCCTGTCGTGTGTCTCCATGTGTCACTTGTTTTCCATCAGCAGACAGGATGAGATATGGATGAGCTGTATCAGGATCCAGAGTCACATCCACTGAGAGAAACACACAGACTGTCACCATCCATGGATTGAGCCAGAAGCAGATGCAGATAAAGACATTTATTTAAAGAAACGTACTAAGAAACAAACACACTGTGGCAAGAAACAAACATCAAGACATGAACAACAGGAGTCTAAGACAACAAAAGACAGTGAATCAGTGCAGACAATGGCTATATATACACATGAGTGCTCATTAACCAAAACGTGAATCAGGTGCAGGTGGTCATGTGACATGTAGTGCAGTGGTTGATGGGAAGTGGAGTCCAGAGCTTCCTGATACGTGACACAGACTTTTGTGAGTTTGCAGATAAAAAATATTAAACCATCATCAGTGGATCAGATTCATTAGGATTTATAAGAGGATTTGTAGAAGATTAAAGAATGAAACATTTAAAATGATCTCTTATAAAAAGAGAAAACTTGTACAGTTGATGGTAGGAGTCTGTCAAAGATGAGAAATATAAAATGTTTTCCTTCTGAAACTTTAGTCATTTATTTCTGTTTGTAAGTTTTGCTGTTCAGGAAAAACATGGAGTCACAGAAGAAAAACATTTGAAGAAAAAAAACTTGATCCTGTTGGACAAAATAAGTTCAGCGAGTGTCTCTAGTGATAAATATCTGGTAGGTTTTAGCTTAAAAAAAACCCTCTAAAGTCAATGATAGAGACACTGCAAGGGTTATCCATCCATCCATCCATCCATCCATCCATCCATCCATCCATCCATCCTCTACTGTTTATCCTTTTCAGGGTCATGGGGAAACCTGGAGCCTATCCAAGGAGCATAGGGCACAAGGCGGGGTACACCCTGGACAGGGTGCCAATCCATCGCAGGGCACAATCACATACACACTCACACACCCATTCATATACTACGGACACTTTAGACACGCCAATCAGCCTACCATGCATGTCTTTGGACTGGGGGAGGAAACCGGAGCACCCGGAGGAAACCCCCGCAGCACGGGGAGAACATGCACTGCAAGGGTTATTTATTAATTCATTTTTAATCATTGAGGGCATAAGAATAAATCTCTGACTTTTTTTTTTGGCTGCATGAATTTTTTTTTTTTTTTTAACTTTGACAGGCAAAGAACTTAAAGTTTTATCATGCAGTGTTTTTTAAAAAAAAAGAATAAAGTTAATTTCGTCCAAACATACACGTTTAATGTATTACTTTCTTAGTGAAATGTAAGAAGAAGATCAGTCTTTCTAAAGTAGAAAAGGGTTTAAGGGCTTTAGTGCATGGCAGTAATAGGGAGCTATAGTGAGGAGGATCATGAGAGACACTTTAAGACTTCCTTTTAGCTGGAGAGATCTACAGATGAAAATCAGTCTGATGATGCAGTGGTGTAATGCTGATATGTACATTTTAATATGAGAGGAAATCAGAAACCTCACTGTACCTGCATACTGCTGAATCCTCTTCAGTTCTGTGGAGACTAATCACAACAAAACATCACTTTCATTAGATTTAAGATCATTTCAATGCAACACGTTTTAGACTTATGTCTAAAAATTGTTAAATATGAAAGTTTCTCACCTGTTTCCTTTAACTTGTCATTGAGTGTTTTAGGGAGTTTTGCAAAATATATCCTACACACTTTGCTGAGCTCTACTGAGTGTTTCATCTCTTGGATCTTCTTCAGTCGGTCCTGAATCATCTGCTGCACATCTCTGAGTGTTTTCTCCAGCTGTGTCTGAGGACAGAGCAGAAGACAAATAGTTTTGTTTAAAAAAGTGATTTGTGTTAATTTCTCCTCATATGTGGTGTAAGATATAAGTCTTAGTATAGTAAATAATTTCCTCATAATGATTAATTAATGTAAATAATTTTGCATTTTAGAAGTGAAGCCGAATCAGAACATATAGCTGAACAGTGAAGGTTAAAAAGTCCCGGAAATTGAATTCAAAACTTTCCAATCTGATCTACTACTGGATAAATTAGTTCACTTTATCTATAAGAATATACAAAGCTGATGTTAATCATTGTTTCTCACCTTCCTCTCTCTGCTCTCCTCCTCTATAGGAACTACATATGGAACATTCTGGCATATGTAGTCCTCCAGGTTCTCCACGGGGTTTATTAGTTTGTGTTTCATAAGTCTTGGAACATGATTATGAGGTTCTAGATGAGTTTCACACAAACTCAGAACACAATCCAGACAGGATTTCAGGGCCTTCATCTTTCCAGTGCAGGCATCACAAAGAAGCTCAGGTTTGTCAGGACCACTTTTCTTCTTGAAGTGATCTGCAACCTCTCTCAGTGTTGTATTTATCTTCAGTTCAGGTCTCTTGGTGAATTTCTCTTTACATAATGGACAGTAACAGTGTTGACTCTTCTCCCAGCACTGTGTAAGGCAGCTCTTGCAGAAGTTGTGTCCACATGGAGTGGTGACTGGATCAGTGAACACATCCAGACAGATCGAACACTGCAGCTGATCTTCAGACAGGAGACTGCTGGAGTCACGAGAAACTAGATTTGATAGAACAAAAGTTACACATTGTTTATAAATAGTGTAGAAATACAGTCTCTATACAGTAAACTGAATCTGTAGTGAAGCTGTGAAAATCACAGACCAGAAGTTTAAAGGCACTTGTTGGGGTTTCATTTAATGTTTGTGTTAAAACTTTTTTGGTAGAATACCTTTATGAATTTTACAGTCAAGTGTATTTTCACGGGTACTGTATCTCTTATATAAGACATAAAACACACAACAATGTGCATTAAAAATAATCACTGACAGGGTGGTGTGAAGTTGTTTTCATCCCAGAGCTGAATATTTTTATATAAAACTGTACATGCTTGAGTGTTTTATTTCTCTTATACAGTATCACTGCAACACTCCTACAATAACACATCAGGATCAGGATCTCTAGTAGCTCCATAAAATCGTGTGCGGCTCGACAGAAGGAGAGAGGGAGAGAAGAGATTGTTAGGACTGTGCTTAGTGTAACAGAAAATCTAGTCATGGTAGGCTTGAGTAAACAAATACGTTTTAAGTCTAGACTTAAACACTGAGACTGTGTCTGAGTCCTGAACACTAATTGGAAGACTATTCCATACCCGTGGGGCTCTATAAGAGAAAGCTCTTCCCCCTGCTGTCGTCTTCACTATTCGAGGTACCGTCAAATAGCCTGCATCTTTTGCTCTAAGTAGGCTTGTCTGATCAACAAAAACCAAAAGGTCTCTTAGATACTGTGGCAGGAGACCATTTAGTGCTTTATAAGTTAATAATAGTATTTTATAATCAATGCGAGATTTCACTGGGAGCCAATGCAGTGTTGATAAGATCGGGGTGATGTGGTCGTATCTTCTGGTTCTAGTTAGGACTCTAGCAGCTGCATTCTGGACTGACTGGAGTTTGTTTATGCTCCTACTGGAACATCCAGACAGTAAGGCATTAATCTAATCTAGAGGTGACGAAAACATGAACTAATATTTTTGCATCATGTAGTGATAATATATTTCTTATTTTAGCAATATTTCTGAGATGAAAGAAGCCTATCCTAGTAATATTATCTACATGAGCATCAAATGATAGACTGGAGTCAATAATTACAGCAAGGTCTTTTACTACTGCACATGATGAAAGAGAAAGTCCATCCAGAGTTACTATGAGATCAGAAAGACTACTTCTAGCTACAAATGGTCCTAATAGAAGTTCTTCTGTCTTATCAGAATTAATTAAGAGGAAGTTAATAAGCATCCAGTGTCTAATGTCCTTTACACATTCCTCAACTTTATTAAGCTGCTGTCTGTCCTCTGGCTTCGTTGAATCATATAGCTATGTATCATCAGCATGACAGTGGAAGTTAATTCCATGTTTATGAATAATTTGACGTAGAGGTAGCGTATATAAAGTAAAAAGCAGTGGGCCTAAAACAGAACCTTGTGGAACACCAAATTTAACCTCGGTATGCGTGGAGAAATCACCATTTACATCTACAAACTAATAACGATCGGTCAGATAAGACCTGAGCCAGGAGAGGGCTGTTCCCTTAATGCCAGCAACATTTTCTAGTCTATCAAGGAGAACAGTGTGATCAATAGTATCAAAAGCTGCACTAAGATCAAGTAACACAAGCAACGAGACACAACCCTGAGGCCAGTAGCAGGTCATTTACTACTTTAACTAGCGCTGTCTCTGTGCTATGATGAGGTGTAAATCCTGACTGATGCATTTCATGAATGTTATTCCTATGCAAGTACGAACATAGCTGCTGTGCTACAACCTTTTCTAATATCTTGGAGAAAAAGGGGAGATTTGATATAGGTCTATAGCTGGACAGTTGAGAGGGGTCAAGGTCAGGTTTTTTAATCAGGGTTTTAATAACTGCTCATTTAAATGATTTAGGTACATAGCCAGTGCTAAAGGAAGAATTGATTCTATTTAAAAGCGGTTCAATTACTCCAGAACAAATCTGTTTACAGAAACATGTAGGTACAGGATCTAGTAGGCAAGTTGATGATTTCGCTGAAGAGATTAAAAAGCTAGTTCGGTCTCTCTAAGAAGAGAAAAACATTCTAAACATTGTTCTGATATTGCTATATTATCGTCTATAGGGTCAGTTATAAAACCGTCTGGTTTTAATTTAATAGCCTGAATTTCACATCTAATATCTTCAACTTTACCAATGAAAAATTGCATGAAATCTTCGCTGCTATGTAATGATTGAGTGCTTCTCTCTGTAGTGGTTTTATTCTTAGTTAATTTTGCTACCGTGTTGAATAGAAATCTCGAATTGTTTTTGTTATCTCCTATTATGGTGGGGAGATAGACTTTTCTAGCAGCACTAAGAGATTTTCTATAGTTCAGGAGGCTCTCCTTCCATGCTGTTTGAAATACCACCAACTTGGTTTGACGCCATTTACATTCTAATTGTCGAGTGGTCTGTTCTAAAGTATACGTTTGATCGTTATACCAGGGAGCTAGGTTTTTCTCTCGATTATTTTTCTTTTGAGTGGAGCCACTCTATCTAGCATGTAGCAGAGCGTTGACTCTAAGCATTCTGTCGCTTGATCGAGTTCTGTCAGAGCAGACGGTGATCCAAATCTAACTGATGTCTCTGGGAGGTTATTTATGAAGCTCGGTGCAGTAGCTGATGTGAAAGTACGTTTTCTGCAGTAGTGAGGCGAGGTGGAAATATTATGATCAATACGTATTACGAACGAGATAAGATAATGGTCTGAGACAACTTCAGACTGTCAAAAAAATGACAATATTTACTATATACTGAGTCTTTACTGATCACATATACATATGTACAATGAAATTCTTTTCTTCGCATACCCCAGCATGTCAGAAAGCTGGAGTCAGAGCGCAGGTTCAGCCATGATACAGCATCCCTGGAGCAGAGAGGGTTAAGGGCCTTGCTCAATGGCCCAACAGTGGCAGCTTGCAGTGCTGGGGCTTGAATTCCCGTCCTTCTGATCAGTAACACAGAGCCTTAACCGCCAAGCCACCACTGCCCCTACGTTTAATCCGTATGTTAGTATGAGGTCAAGAGTGTGACCACCATTATGAGTAGGTCCGATTACATTCTGATTAACCCCTACTGAATCTAAGATGGACACATCAGCTATTCTCAGTGGGTCTTCCAGGTTATCAAAATGAATATTAAAATCACCGACGATTAATGCTTTATGGCCCTGGGGGTCTGTAAATAATAATCCGAGGAATTGACTCATTTTTTGTAGCTACATAAGTTATACTGTTATAAAGAATTTCAAAAGATTTAAATTTATAACTAAGTTTTTGTGTGACGCCTAGATTTTGACTAAGTGCGACACCTCCTCCTCTACCAGTTGAACGAGGCAGATGTACATACCTGTATCCAGGAGGACATTTACACAAGCTTAACTTCAAAATTTAAAAGGTGATCCTTTGGCACTTTTTCAAATAAAAGCTATTTTGATCTTTACTTTCTTAATATGTATTAAATTATTTTCAACAAAAAAGCAACTTTCATTATAGGGACTAGCCGGTCTGAGCCATAACTTAAAAACTATCACAGTATTCCTATCGTCAATAGGTGTAAAAAGGAGCTATCAGGGGCACAAAGGGAGCTGAAGCTTCCAGAGCATGCTCTGAAGACCGAGTGCCGCACAAGGTGGGGATCGAGGCAAGCCATGATAGAAAGAGTCCTGGATCAGCAGAGGGCCATTGCTCATGTCTTGTCCACTGACTGAAAGGCCCCACAACTCATCCCCACATGGCAGGAGGCAGGACAGTGACGTCCTGGAGGCCATCAACAAATCCCTCTGCCCTCTGACTGAGTTTACTGATGCGCTTTCCAGTGAAAAATATGTCAGTGTGTCCTTTGTAAAACCAGTCCTCCACCTTTTCAGCTCCTCTATCCTGAAAGTGAAGGATGATGATCCAGACCTAATACGCACCATCAAGACCAAAATCCTGAGCTAACTGGATGAAAAATAAAAGGAGCCTCTGACACAATATCTGCTTGACATTGACAGAATTTATTATAAATGAATTAAATGAAGTAGATTCAAATGTGCTACAAAATCAGCTGCTGTAATGTGCTGTAATCTACTTTCTGGATATGCATGTTAAATACATTAGATTATTGATCATTAGATTTACCAGACTCTTTTCATGGAGATGGGCCCAACTGATCCCCATCTTGAGACTGCTGAGGAGCCACTGAGGGAACCACACCAAGACCCTCACCCCACCACGAACAACAAGCTATAGCCTCTGAGCTACAGTCTTACCTACAATTAGACAACCGTGACAGTGAGGAGGATCCACTGGACTGGTGGAGGGAACACCAGAGACTCTATCCATGACTCTTGAAACTGGCAAAAAAGTACTTGTGCATTCGGGCCACAAGTTCCCCTTCAGACAGGGTTTTTAGTACGGGGGGAAATGTAGTGACCTGCCTTCGCTCCTCTCTCAAGCCAGAAAATGTTGACAGGCTGGTGTTTCTTGCCAAAAACCTGTAAACACTGTTATTGCCTTTTCTGTACAGGTCTGAATTGTTTTCATTTGGTTGCATATTGTTATATTTGATTGCATATTTTCATTTGGTTGATGGCATTTTATTTCTACTTATCCTGTATTTTGGGTACAATTTTATTTAGCTTTTGCTTCTACGATATGATGCACTTTAAGGACCCGTCTAATTTGATGCAAAGATTTGAACATTAGCAGGAATGTAGTACAGCATGGAGCTGAAAGCAGCGGTCTGTTTATTTAAATGTGAAAGTGCAATAATAATATATTGTCCCTAAAATCACTGAATAATCGTGATAAATAATCGTGATCTCAATATTAATCAAAATAATCGTGATTATCAGTTTGGCCATAATCACGCAGCCCTACACCAATCAAGTAGTGCTTCCTTCATGAATATTAATGAGGTTCCATCTGCCATCCTATGTTTAAGAAATTTGTTTTCCGAAAATGTATGGGATCAATTTCCCATCAAAAGTATTGCTGTCACAGATCTAAATAATAATATGCATAAAAGTATAAAAAAAAAAAAAAAAACTCCCCTTTTTGATTGATTGGCTAGAGGAGCAGCTGTAGTGGACCAATGGTGATGCTAAATCCCGCCCTCATTTACATGAAACTCGAACTGCAATATTTGGAAAAGTGGAGAATGTGGAAACAAGAGAGAAGGAAAAACAGCACAAGCGTTCAAAAAAGAAAACATGAGCAGAAAATGTCAGAGAGCACAAAAACACAGTAATATAACCAAGGAATATTATTTTGTGCGCAATTCAAAAAACTTTGAATTCATGTTTAGTTTTGTGCAATATAACTCTGTATGTTTTTTTTTTAATGTTTGATTCACACTTATTATTTTTTGATCCGTGACCGCAATACTTTTGATGGGAAATTGATCCCATAAAAATAGACCACACAATTTCACCTTTCTACCAGCAGATGGCAGAAATTAGTGCAGAAAGAGGATTCATTATTCACTCATTTCTTTTTTTAAAGAATACAATAACACTGACATGTTTATTTCTAAATAAAAGATGACTGATTGTGTTTGTGTTTGATGAAGTTTGAAGGAGAAACTCAGTGGTGTTCGGTTTTATCTACACAGTCATCAGCAGCTGAACATCATACATTTTATTGATCATATTAAATTCTGCAGTAAAACTCAGTGTGAACTGTAAATGATCTTTATTCATATTTGATTTATAGTGACAAAGTTCCACAATCATAACGTGTAAAAAAAAAAACAGTCTGAAGGATTAAAATGATTTGTTTATCCAAAACAAACAAGCAAACAAAAACAAACAAGTACTAAAATAAACTGTACAGAACTTTA
Source organism: Ictalurus punctatus (assembly GCF_001660625.3). Taxonomy (NCBI): domain Eukaryota; kingdom Metazoa; phylum Chordata; class Actinopteri; order Siluriformes; family Ictaluridae; genus Ictalurus; species Ictalurus punctatus. The sequence continues at coordinate 23,893,774 of NC_030422.2, forward strand.
AAAGGTAATATGTATTTCTAAAAATTACCAGAAAACGTAAAATATTTATTTTTATTCTCACCATTTAATAAATGATTAAATCTGTGAGGTGAAAATTCATTCAGTGTTAAATACAGGAGAGATGATCAGTGGTGCTGAATTTTTACCTCCTTCATTAAAACAAGGACTGAAGAATGGATAGAGTTTCTCAGTGAAAGACTGACCAGTGAAAGAGTAGATATGAGAGCTGGCCTTCACATCATAAAAGGAGACCAGACCCTCCTCATAATCCACAAACACCCCCACCTTCTCCACCTTCTCTCTCAGTGTGAGGGGGACAGGGGGACTAGCATTAGCCGTATACTGATTCTCATTCCTCAGCCACACAGTCCAGAATCCATTCTGAGGAGTCAGTGTAATCTTCCCCTTCCTGTTAATGTTCTCTCTCGCGACTCCTAATGTCCACTTAGTTTTTCCTCTGACCTGCACCTCATAATATAATCTCCCTGAGGAGAAACTCTGCTTTCCCAGAACATTAACACCTGTATTAAACCTCTGTGGTGTATCAGGGAGATCCTGTCGTGTGTCTCCATGTGTCACTTGTTTTCCATCAGCAGACAGGATGAGTTTGGGATGAGCTGTATCAGGATCCAGAGTCACATCCACTGAGAGAAACACACAGAGTGAGATGTGAGTTTGCAGGTAAAAATATTAAATCATCACCAGTGGATCAGATTCATTAAGATTTATAAGAGGATTTGTAGAAGATTAAATAATTAAATATTTTAAATGATCTCTTGTAAAAAGATAAAACATGTACAGTTGATGGTAGGAGCCTGTCAAAGATGAGAAATATAAAATGTTTTCCTTCTGAAACTTTATTTCATATTTTAGAGTCACAGAACATGAGAGAAACACACACACACGCACGCACGTGACTTTTGTTTGCCTTGCAAAAAAACATTTACATTTGATAGACAAAGAAATTAAAGTTTAATACTCATGAATTAAAAAAAAAAAAAAAAAGGATAAAGTGAATCTCTGTCCAAACATACATGTTTCCTGCATGACTTTCTTAGTGAAATGTAAGAAGAAGATCAGTCTTTCTAAAGTAGAAAAGGGTTTAAGGGCTTTAGTGCATGGCAGTAATAGGGAGCTATAGTGAGGAGGATCATGAGAGACACTTTAAGACTTCCTTTTAGCTGGAGAGATCTACAGATGAAAATCAGTCTGATGATGCAGTGGTGTAATGCTGATATGTACATTTTAATATGAGAGGAAATCAGAACCCTCACTGTACCTGCATACTGCTGAATCCTCTTCAGTTCTGTGGAGACTAATCACAACAAAACATCACTTTCACTTTTATGCAACACATTTTAGACTTATGTCTGAAAGAAAATGTTAAATCTAAAAATTTCTCACCTGTTTCCTTTAACTTGTCATTGAGTGTTTTAGTGAGTTTCTTATTCAGAGTCTTCTGAAGCTGAGACAGAGCTGTCCTCACAGTGTCCCCACTCAGATCAGTGTTAATACTGATCTCAGTCCAGTTCTTGGTGTGTGGAGGGCTGCACATAGAGGAGTAAATCTACAGTAGAGCAGGAGAGAGGAGAAATCCCTCAGCATGGTGAGTGTTGTTCTGTGATGTTCTGCATTGCCAGTGAGCAGAGAGAGGAACACTGACCTGTAGGAGGTGGAGATGCTCCTCAGTGTGTGAGAGCTGCTCCAGCTCAGTGTCTCTCCTCTTTAGCACAGTGATTTCCTGCTCCAGCTCTTTAATGAGTCCTTCAGCCTGCCTCTCTGCTGCTTTCTGCTTCTCCTCCATCACCTCCAGCAGCTCAGCCTGACTTCTCTCAATGGAGCGAATCAGAGCAGTGAAGACTTCAACACTGTCTGCTTTCTCTTTCTCTGTGCTTCTCTAAAGGAGGAACACATTTTCACTTCCATCAGATAAAACTGAATAGAGAAACAATGCTTAATGCAGTTTGTTCATTTATAAAAAGTAAAGTAAACTATACACAAACTATTTTTCCACACACTTTACTGAGCTCTACTGAGTGTTTGATCTCTTGGATCTTCTTCAGTCGGTCCTGAATCATCAGCTGCACATCTGTCTCTGTTTTCCCCAGCTGTGACTGAGGACAGAGTAGAATAAATTTATTTGATTTTATACTTACTAAATTTGTCCATCTATTTTGTTAAAAGTGACTTTTCATAATTTTCCCTATGTGTGGTGTAACAAATAATTTTCAGTAATAAATTATTATTATTGTCAATTAATTATTTTCTTGGAGCTGTTCTATCTGAAGGCAAAATCCATCTACCACTGGATAAATTTAATTGCAATATCCATAAGAATTACGAAATCTGATATTATTCATTGTTTCTCACCTTCTTCTCTCTGCTCTCCTCCTCTATAGGAACAGTGTTGTGATTCTTGTGGTCTGTCTCAGTGCAGAACTTACACACACACGTCTGATCATCTCTACAGAACAGCTCCAAAGCTCTCTCATGTTTCTGGCATATGTAGTCCTCCAGGTTCTCCACAGGGTTTATTAGTTTGTGTTTCTTAAGTTTGGGAACATGATTATGAAGCTCAAGATGAGTTTCACACAAACTTGCGCAACAATCCAGACAGGATTTCAGGGCCTTCAGCTTCTCTCCAGTGCAGGCATCACAAAGAACCTCAGGTTTGTCAGGACCACTTTTCTTCTTGAAGTGATCTGCAACCTCTCTCAGTGTTGTATTAATCTTCAGTTCAGGTCTCTTGGTGAATTTCTCTTTACATAATGGACAGTGACAGTGTTGACTCTTCTCCCAGCACTGTGTAAGGCAGCTCTTGCAGAAGTTGTGTCCACATGGAGTGGTGACTGGATCAGTGAACACATCCAGACAGATCGAACACTGCAGCTGATCTTCAGACAGGAGACTGCTGGAGTCACGAGAAACTAGGTTTGATAGAACAAAAGTTACACATTGTTTATAAATAGTGTAGAAATACTGTAATTAGTTTCAACCTTGTCTCTATACAGTAAACTGAATCTGCAGTGAAGGTGTGAAAATCACAGACCAGAATGCAGGGAATCTGCAGGTTTGAGATCATGAAATTTAAGCCTTCTAAAATTTTGTAGGGCAAAATAAAAGAACAATTAAGACCAAATTAGCAAATTAAAAAATGGTTTAAAAACACATTAAATCATTAATCAGCTGGTTTATAAAACTGTAGATACCAAAAATCAACACTGCAAAATCAAGACCACTAAGGCTACTTGTATGCCTCTGGATGTTTATTTTATAATAATGTACATCGATGTGTTTTCTTTTTCAATAATGCAATACATTTTTAGGGATATAGACACATGCTTAATATTCCAAATATCCTGCATTAAAATACAGGTGAACTACTTAAAATGCAAAGCACTGTGTAAACCACCACAATTTAGTGCTAAGACTTAATTCAACTGTATAAAAAAAACGCAGGGATTAAACATTTTAATGGAAGAATCACTATTATAATCTCGATAATGAATCTCTATAATTTTATCCCTATGATGAATCTTTATCATTTTAAAGAAAATATCTCTTTGCTTGGTCTTGGTTGTTTTCTTTAGACTCTCATCAACATTGACCACAAACACATCCTTGTTTATTGCCCTGCACAGTGTTATTTACTTATTTATTTTAGCGTACAGAGCCAAAGTGAACCTGGTGATGTAGCCAGTCTTGTCTCGTCCGCATATGAAGGTCTTCACAAGCTCGGAGTTGGGAAACATTGCTTTAAAAACTGAATCAATAACGACTGCTGTCATTGGAAGTGTATGAGTGATGATTCTCCAATGGCCGTTACACCAGATAACCTCTGCTTTCAGAGTGGGCCTAGAGCCGCAGATTGCTCAGATGTTGAATGATTACTGGCCGGATGTTTGTACGCTTGTACGCTAGTCCGCTAGTAGTTTCAGTACTAACACTGCACTGCTTGGCTACCTGACAGCAACAGGCAGCAATAGGATTTTGCTATAGCTCGCACATACTGTACTGCTTCAGCTTTTCCCCTTGCATGTGTCATTCCACAGCCTGAACACACGTAGAGCCAACTTTAAAGCATTTCTTACAAATGCTACAGTGGGTTTCCAAATCATTTCCTGCTACTGCTTTTAACCAATCCGAGAACTGATTATTTTCTGGCCACTTGCTGTTAGATTTACATTTCCCCATTACTTCACATCCACCTCAGCGCATCCCGTACCACTGCAGCAGCTCTGTTAGCGTGCAAATCAGTTACCATAGTAACCACCAACCAATCAAAAACACGTTTGATCATTCAAACGTCAACTCTGTTCACACTCCACAATGTAAGACCTCTGCTAATTATTTTTAAGCCTTTTCCCCACTATTTATGACGTTTAAGACTTTTCATGCCCTTAAATTTGTTGAAAGTGAATATAATGCTTTTCCAGGCTATTCAAGTATCCTGTACATGTTTTCCTGTACTCATACGAAAAAGGCTTTTTATTCTAATATAAACCGACACTTGAAGTTTAAAGGCTCTTGCTGATGTTATTTAATTATTTGCAAATGTAGCTCTTACATAAGAAATAAAAAACAAGTACCTGCATTAAAAATAATCACTGACAGGGTGGTGTGATGACACAAAGCTTCGTTATCATCCCAGAGCTGATTATTTGTACGTACGTGCTTGAGTGCTTTATTTCTCTTACACTGTATCACTGCAACACGCCAACAATAACACTTTTTTCTTTAACAAAGTCACTTTTATCAGTCTGTAGTTACTTTAAATGATGTGGAGCACATGCAGACCAGATTCCTATATTTTTAACAACATATCTAATTATGGAATTATTTCATTATATATTTAAATATTTAACTAATAAATATTCCTCCATAGTTACACTATCAGTGTCAATAAATAGCTTTCTGAGATGTGTGTGCGTTATTACACAAGTGTTCTTCTTATCTGAAAACAGAGGCATAAAATCATCAGAAAAACAATTAAACTGTTCATTGAGATCATTTTTATAACAATTAATTTCAGCCAAAATTTCATATAGTGCCAGTCCTTCAATAAATGATGTAGCACATCCACCATGCAGTGCAAGTCATTGTGAATTAGTTGTTACTATAGAAACAGTAACTTACTATTGTGTAACTATTTAATAAATACAAATAAATCATATATAAGCTGTATAACTTACACGAGTCTGGTTCATCCATGCTGCTCCTTCTTCCGCCTTTTGTTGGTGATGAAGATTCAGCTATTTACTTCCTCCTGTGTTTTGAATCTTTTCAGTAAGAAATCACATCATTCAGTTCACACATGTAACAGTATGAGGTGATACTGATTAGTCTGTTTGACTCAGCATGCCTGTCTGCAGTGTTAAACATGAGCAATGACACTGGAAGCATTTAGACTGTGATATAAAACACACGTAAACATTCCTCATCTTCATTAGATTGTAATAAACACAGAATTTCACTGATCATTCTCACAGCTCTCAGCTCACTAACTGTATCATTCACAGTTTCTCACTTCCTGATATGTTTGTAGAAATGTTTATGTTTCACCCAGTGCTCACCTCTGTACTTCTAACACACACACACACACACACACACACACACACACACACACACACACTTACACTTTTAATCCAGTTAATTCAGTTTAGCTCACACATTTTGACAAATGTAGTCATTAAGCATAAAGTATAATTGTATTTTAACTTGTATTTAAGTGTTCATGCTGGAATCAGTTCAACTCTCCACTTTTGAGCAGTTAATAAAATTATGTCTCTGTCTGATATTGTTTACCTGTGCAGTTTATCCTGATAAATCACACACTGACAAAACCTCTGAACTATAAAACATTCACTGAAGTACATACCTTTATTTTACTTGCCTCTTTTCAGGGAGTGAGAATTGTCTGCATTTATATTCCAGAGTCAGTGAATATCCTGCAGTTAATTTCAGAAATTAATGTGAAAATAATGGTTTCTTCTCGATGGGAGCTAACTGCTTTTCACTTTCACTTTAGTAATTTCCTTGTTCACTTCGTAGTGTTTGACAAAGGGGCAGTTCCACATATGATCACAATGCAGTTTGTCTCCACCTCCCTAGCTTCACCTCTGATCATGAGTCATTCAAATTGCACGTGAAATAACAATAATGTTGATTATTTCTTCTGCAGATTATTGTGATTATCGGATAAGATCGTTTTCTCCTGGGCCACGTCATTTCATCTTTGTACCAGTAGATGGCAGCATTTGGAGCAAATGGAGGATTCCTTCATTCATTCACTCATGATCACATGGATCATATGCTGGAATTATTTTATTGGTGATTAACACTTTTCGATAATCTTGTATTGTATTGTTGTTGTTGCTTTTGCAATGTTTACTACTAAATAAAATAATTTATAATGCTTGAGTATATTTTTGTTTTAAGGATAAACATGTTTTTGTTCAATCATACCTACACGGACATCAGCAGATGCTTTTAATACATTTTATTATTGCATTAAATTCTACAGTAAAAAACAGCGTGAACTGAATGATGATCTTTATTAATATTTGAATTGTAATGACAAATTTCCACAATCATAATGTTAAAAAACAGACAGTAGAAATATCAGTGCTATATTTCATGTGCTGGTAGACACCCTGGAAAAGTCATTTTTTAATTGAGGGAAGGATTTCCATCCAATAAATATTGCCCCAACTCATGATATTAATATTATTATCTAATATTATTAATAATATTAGATAAAGCAATTATTGTAGACATAAGCAAAATGTGGGAGCTTCCTGCAAATGTCATTTCTCACATTTACAAAATCAGGTGATTATGTTCTGTTGTATATAAAAAACACATTAAATAAACACGAGGTAGACCAAGGATAAGTAGTGCTGGCCCAAATTTAACCTATTACCCAAAAACACTTAAAATTCAACATAGAAGCAAATATTCACATCTGTGAACCCAGATGGAGATAGAAAAAAAGATACCAGCCGTGAGTGAGAAGAAGCAAGGGTCCAGATTTATTCCATTCCACCACATGAAAGCCACACCGATGAGAATTCTCAGAAGTGATCTGATACCTGGAGCTTAAGCTCCAGTATTTATACTGTATTTACACAGTAGAATCTAACTGATGTCTCTGGGAGGTTATTGATGAAGCTCGGTGCAGTAGCTGATGTGAAAGTATGTTTTACACGGTAGCGAGGCGAGGTGGAAATATTATGATCAATACGTATTATGAACGAGATAAGATAATGGTCTCAGGCAACTTCAGACTGCGGAAAAATTACAATATTTTCTGTATTTAATCCATTTGTTAGTATGAGGTCAAGAGTGTGACCACCATTATGAGTAGGTCCGATTACGGTCTGATTAACCCCTACTGAATCTAAGATGGACACATCAGCTGTTCTCAGTGGGTCTTCCAGGTTATCAAAATGAATATTAAAATCACAGATGATTAATGCTTTATCTACAGAAACAACCAGGTTTGAGGTAAAGTCTGAAAATTCACTAAGGAAATCAGTATGTGGCCCTGGGGGTCTGTAAATAATAATCAGAGGAATTGACTCATTTTTTGTGGCTACATAAATTATACTGGTATAAAGAATTTCAAAAGAATTAAATGTATAACTTTATTTAGTTTTTAAAAATTTATAAAGTTTTTGTGTGATGTCTAGATATTGACTATGGATAAGTGCAGCACCTCCTCCTAGACCAGTAGAACGAGGCTGATGTTGTTTGGTTTAATCCAAGTTTCCGGCAAACACATTACATTACATTCCAGATCAGTAATGAGTTCGTTAACAATAAGAACCTTGACTGTCTTTATCTATTTCGATGTGCTAACGATTGTGAACAAAAACCAAAACAGATTTTAAAAAATCACAGCGAAAGTAGTTTATTTATTTATTTCCCACAAGAATAATGTTTAGAATTAAACATATTTGTTTATGCACAACAAACCCCAGGTATTAAAATGAACTGTAAAGCACTTTAAAAAGGGAATATGTATTTCTAAATCTTACCAGAAAAAAAATATTTTTATTCTCTCCATTTAATAGATCATTAAATTCATGAGGTGAAAATTTATTTAGTCTTAAATACAGGAGAGATGGTCAGTGGTGCTGTTTTGGGGTTTTGTTTTTTGTTTTTGTTAACCTTCTTTAGTGGTGCTGATTTTTTTTTACCTTCTTTTTTTACCTCCTTCATTAAAACAAGGACTGAAGAATGGATAGAGTTTGTCAGTGAAAGACTGACCAGTGAAAGAGTAGATATAAGAGCTGGACTTCACATCATAAAAGGAGACCAGACCCTCCTCATTATCCACAAACACCCCCACCTTCTCCACCTTCTCTCTCAGTGTGAGGGGGACAGAGGGACCAGCATTAGCCATATACAGATTCTCATTCCATAGCCACACAGTCCACAATCCATTCTGAGGGGTCAGATTAAATGTTCCTTTATTGTTACTGGATTCAGGGTGCCAATATTAATGGAGGACACTGTGTACAATACACAACCATTTACAGAAGCTTAACTTCAAAATTTAAAAGGTGATCCTTTGGCACATTTTCAAATAAAAGCTATTTTTATCTTTATTATTTTCAAGCAAAAAGCAACTTTCATTATAGGGACTAGCCGGTCTGAGCCATAACTTAAAAACTATCACAGTATTCCTATCGTCAATAGGCGTAAAAAGGAGCTATCAGGGGCACAAAGGAAGCTGAAGCTTCCAGAGCATGCTCTGAAGACCGAGTGCCCCACAACGTGTGGATCGAGGCAAGCCATGATAGAAAGAGTCCTGGAGCACCATTGCTCATGTATTGTTCACTGACAGAAAGGACCGACAACTCATCCCCACATGGCAGGAGGCAGGACAGTGACGTCCTGGAGGCCATCAACAAATCCCTCTGCCCTCTGACTGAGTTTACTGATGCGCTTTCCAGTGAAAAATATGTCAGTGTGTCCTTTGTAAAACCAGTCCTCCACCTTTTCAGCTCCTCTATCCTGAAAGTGAAGGATGATGATCCAGACCTAATACGCACCATCAAGACCAAAATCCTGAGCTACCTGGATGAAAAATATAAGGAGCCTCTGACACAAGATATGCTTGACATTGACAGAATTTATTATAAATGAATTAAATGAAGTAGATTCAAATGTGCTACAAAATCAGGTGCTGTAATGTGCTGTAATCTACTTTCTGGATATGCATGTTAAATACATTAGATTATTGATCATTAGATTTACCAGACTCTTTTCATGGTGATGGGCCCAACTGATCCCCATGTTGAGACTGCTGAGGAGCCACTGAGGGAACCACACCAAGACCCTCACCCCACCACGAACAACAAGCTATAGCCTCTGAGCTACAGTCTTACCTACAATTAGACAACCTTGACAGTGAGGAGGATCCGCTGGACTGGTGGAGGGAACACCAGAGACTCTATCCATGACTCTTGAAACTGGCAAAAAAGTACTTGTGCATTCGGGCCACAAGTTCCCCTTCAGGCAGGGTTTTTAGTACGGGGGGAAATGTAGTGACCTGCCTTCGCTTGTCTCTCAAGACAGAAAATGTTGAAAGACTAGTGTTTCTTGCCAAAAACCTGTAAACACTATGTTATTGCCTTTTCTGCACAGGTCTGAATTGTTTTCATTTGGTTGCATATTGTTATATTTGATTGCATATTTTCATTTGGTTGATGGCATTTTATTTCTACTTATTCTGTATTTTGGGTACAATTTTATTTAGATTTTGCTTCTACGATATGATGCACTTTAAGGACCTGTCTAATTTGATGCAAAGATTTGAACATTAGCAGGAATGTAGCACAACATGGAGCTGAAAGCAGTGGTCTGTTTTTTTTTTAAATGTGGAAGTGTAATATAAATATGTTGTCCCTAAAATCAGTGAATAATCGTGATAAATAATCATGATTTCAATAGTGATCAAAATAATCGTGATTATCAGTTTATCCATAATCGTGCAACCCTATGCGGACCAATCAGGTAGCGTTTCCTTTATGAATATTAATGATGTTTCCTCTGTCATCCTATGTTTAAGACATTTGTTTTCTGAAAATGGACCACGTGATTTCACCTTTCTACCAGCAGATGGCAGAAATTAGTGCAGATAGAGGATTCAAATATTCATTCATTCATTTCTTCTTTTTTCTTTTCTAAAGGACACAATAACCCTGACTTTTATTTCTAAATAAAAGATGACTGTGATTGTGTTTGTGTTTGATGAAGTTTGAAGGAGAAACACAGTGGTGTTCGGTTTTATCTACACTTTCATACATTTTATAGATGATATTAAATTCTGCAGTAAAACTCAGTGTGAACTGTAAATAATCTTTATTCATTTTTGATATGAAATGACAAAGTTCCATATTCATAATGTGTAAAAGACAGACTGAAGGATTAAAATGATTTGTTTATGCAAAAAAAACAACAAACAAACAAACAAACAAACAAAAAAACCCAAACAAACAAAGAAACAAACAGGAATTAAAATAAATTGTCCAACATTTTAAAAGGGAATATGTATTTCTAAAATTTACTAGAAAAAGTAAAATGTTTCTTCTTATTCTCATCATGTACAAGAGTGATGATCAGTGGTGCTGAATTTTTACCTCCTTCTTTAAAACAAGGACTGAAGTAAGGATGGAGCTTCTCAGTGAAAGACTGACCAGTGAAAGAGTAGATATGAGAGCTGGACTTCACATCATAAAAGGAGACCAGACCCTCCTCATAATCCACAAACACCCCCACCTTCTCCACCTTCTCTCTCAGTGTGAGGGGGACAGAGGGACTAGTACCAGCCGTATACTCATTCTCATTCCTCAGCCCCACAGTCCAGAATCCATTCTGAGGTCTCAGTGTAATCTTCCCCTTCCTTTTAATGTTCTCTCTCACGACTCCTAATGTCCACTCAGTTTTCCCTCTGACCTGCACCTCATAATAAAATCTCCCTGAGGAGAAACTCTGCTTTCCCAGAACATTAACACATTTATTAAACCTCTGTGGTGTATCAGGGAGATCCTGTTCTGTGTCTCCAAGCGTCACTTGTTTTCCATCAGCAGACAGGATGAGATATGGATTTGCTGTATCAGGATCCAGAGTCACATCCACTGAGAGAAACACACAGAGTGAGATGTGAGTTTGCAGGTAAAAAATATTAAACCATCATCAGTGGATGAAATTCATTAGGATTTATAAGAGGATTTGTAGAAGATTAAATAATTAAACATTTTTAAATTATCCCTTGGAAAAAAAAGATAAACATGTACAGTTGATAGTAGGAGCCTGTCAAAGATGAGAAATATAAAATGTTTTCCATCTGAAACTTTACTTTATATTTTGTAGAGTCACAAATCACGAGAAACACACACACACACACACACACACACACACACACACACACACACACACACACACACACACACACACACACACACAAGAAAACATGACTGAGACAGTCAATGATTGTGACACTGAAATTTAAAATATACATATATATATATATATATATATATGTATATATATATATATATATATATATATATATATATATATATATATATATATATATATATATATATATATATATATATATTTAACTGCATGAGAATAAAACTCTTTTTTTGCATTGCACAACAACATTTACATTTGATAGGCAAAGAAATTAAAGTTTAATACTCATGCATTAAAAAAAAAGAAGAAAGTTCATCTCTGTCCAAACATACATGTTTCCTGCATGTCTCTTAGTGACATGTAAGAGGAAGATCAGTCTTTCTAATGTAGAAAAGGGTTTAAGGGCTTTAGTGCATGGCAGTAATAGGGAGCTATAGTGAGGAGGATCATGAGAGACACTTTAAGACTTCCTTTTAGCTGGAGAGATCTACAGATGAAAATCAGTCTGATGATGCAGTGGTGTAATGCTGATATGTACATTTTAATATGAGAGGAAATCAGAAACCTCACTGTACCTGCATACTGCTGAATCCTCTTCAGTTCTGTGGAGACTAATCACAGCAAAACGTCATTTTCATTAGATTTAAGATCATTTTAATGCAACACATTTTAGACTTAAGTCTGAAAGAAAATGTTAAATCTAAAAATTTCTCACCTGTTTCCTTGAATCTGCCATCCACTGTTTTAGGGAGTTTCTCATTCAGAGTCTTCTGAAGCTGAGACAGAGCTGTCCTCACAGTGTCCCCACTCAGATCAGTGTTAATACTGATCTCAGTCCAGTTCTTGGTGTGTGGAGGGCTGCACATGGAGGAGTAAATCTACAGTAGAGCAGGAGAGAGGAGAAATCCCTCAGCATGGTGAGTGTTGTTCTGTGATGTTCTGCATTGCCAGTGAGCAGAGAGAGGAACACTGACCTGTAGGAGGTGGAGATGCTCCTCAGTGTGTGAGAGCTGCTCCAGCTCAGTGTCTCTCCTCTTTAGCACAGTGATTTCCTGCTCCAGCTCTTTAATGAGACCTTCAGCCTGCCTCTCTGCTGCTTTCTGCTTCTCCTCCATCACCTCCAGCAGCTCAGCCTGACTTCTCTCAATGGAGCGAATCAGAGCAGTGAAGACTTCAACACTGTCTGCTTTCTCTTTCTCTGTGCTTCTCTAAAGGAGGAACACATTTTCACTTCCATCAGATTACACTGAATAGTGAAACAATGAACAATGTTTAATGCAGTTTGTTCATTTATACAAAATAAAAAGAAAACCACTGAATGTAGCAGCTATAAACTCATGTCATGTTGTACACACTTTACTGAGGTCTACTGAGTGTTTGATCTCTCTGATCTTTTTCTGTCGGTCCTGAATCATCTTTTGCACATCTGCCTGTGTTTTCCCCAGCTGTGTCTGAGGACAGAGTAGAAGAAAATTAATTGACCTTATGCTTATTATATTCGTCCTCTGTTTTTTTAAAAACTGACATGTCATAATTTTCCCTATGCGTGGTGTAACAAAATAGTTAAATAACAAATAACAAATTATTTCCTTGGAATTATTCTATTTGAAATAAAAATCTTAGTCTGATCTACTACTGGATAAATTAAATTGAAATATCCATAAAAATGTCAAAATCTGATGTTAATCAGTGTTTCTCACCTTCCTCTCTCTGCTCTCCTCCTCTATAGGAACAGTGTTGTGATTCTTGTGGTCTCCTTCAGTGCAGAACTTACACACATACGTCTGATCATCTCTACAGAACAGCCCAAGAGGTCTCTCATGTTTCTGGCATATGTAGTCCTCCAGGTTCTCCACAGGGTTTATTAATTTGTGCTTCTTAAGTTTTGGAATATTATTATGAGGCTCTAAATGAGTTTTACAGAAACTTGCACAACAATCCAGACAGGATTTCAGGGCCTTCAGCTTCTTTCCAGTGCAGCCATCACAAAGAACCTCAGGTTTGTCAGGACCACATTTCTTCTTGAAGTGATCTGCAACCTCTCTCAGTGTTGTATTAATCTTCAGTTCAGGTCTCTTGGTGAATTTCTCTTTACATAATGGACAGTAACAGTGTTGACTCTTCTCCCAGCACTGTGTAAGGCAGCTCTTGCAGAAGTTGTGTCCACATGGAGTGGTGACTGGATCAGTGAACACATCCAGACAGATCGAACACTGCAGCTGATCTTCAGACAGGAGACTGCTGGAGTCACGAGAAACTAGGTTTGATAGAACAAAAGTTGCACATTGTTTATAAATAGTGTAGAAATACTGTAATTAGTTTCAACCTTGTCTCTATACAGTAAACTGCATCTGCAGTGAAGGTGTGAAAATCACAGGCCAGAATTTCTACATTTTCCAGTACTGATATGAAAAAGACTTTTTATTCTAAACGCACTAACTGAAGTTTAAAGGCACTTGTTGGGGTTTTATTTAATGTTTGTGTTAAAACTTTTTTGGTAGAATACCTTCATGAATTTTACAGTCAGGTGTATTTACAAGTGTACTGTATCTCTTATATAAGACATAAAACACAGAACAATGTGCATTAAAAATAATCACTGACAGGGTGGTGTGAAGTCGTTTTCATCCCAGAGCTGATTACTTTTATATAAAACTGTGCATGCTTGAGTGTTTTATTTCTCTTATACAGTATCACTGCAACGCTCCAACAATAACACTTTTTTTTAACAAAGTCACACTTTTATCACTCTGCAGTTACATTAAAGGTTGTGGAACATATACAAAAAATTCAAAACCTTTATGTTCTTTTCCAGAATCCCAGATTGTATGTGCTCTCAGACGTTTTGACCTTACTTTATAAATACAATTTATTATTATTATTATTATTATTATTATTATTATTATTATTATTATTATTATTATTATTATTATTATTATTATTTTAAATAACACTTTGTTCTAGGTTACTGTGGCACTGATTTTTATTTGATATTCATTGTATTTTATTTTTTCACATTTCATTAAGGACTTATTTTGGTCCTTATATCAAGGTGTAAGAATGGCCCAGTCAATCACCTGACAAGAATCCTACTGAACAAGATTTAAAGACAATATGTTTAGAAGAATGGGCCAAAATCACACCTGAATACTGCGGCCGATTAATTTCTTCATACAGGAAGCGTCTTGAACCTGTCATTACAAACAAAGGCTTCTCCACTAAGTATTAAATACATTTCAGTTAGTATGTTCAATACTTTTTCCTGTGTCATTCCACTTTATTACACATAACTTTATTTATGGACTTTAATGTTGTGAATTCTTTATATTTCCAGATTTCTTGAGTTAATACTGATCTCTGGTGAAAATTTTATGTGAATAACCTCACTGTAAATATATTTACTGAAACAAATGTAGACAGGTTCAATACTTATTTCCCCCCACTGTAGATTCTTGGAAATATTGTGTTTAAACCTCCAAGGATAAACATCAGGGTGAGTAACTGATAGAATTTCTATTTGATGTTAATTATAACAGCTTCATACGGGCTAGCTTCAGAATCATAGCACTCTCCCTGACGCATGTAACGACTCACAACTGTAAAGTGCCGTGATTCTGAATAATCTGTGAATGTCTTAACGGGACACACAGATGCACTGGCATTCATTATAGCGTGCTTCTTAATAGATTGTGCAAGAGGCCATTTAAATATGAAAATCATACAGGAAAGTATAGGGTTCTGTTGGGCCCCCTGTCTGACCAGGGCCCTTAGAATCGTCCTAATCTCCCCCCACCCCCTACCTCATTACGGAGCCCTGTGTCACTGTAAGGAGACCTAATATCAGTACAATAACATGTTATATCATCAGTAACATAAATAGCAATAAAATAGTGTAAACAAAGTTTTTTAGTGAAAAGCTCTTTTTTTGCGCAGGACTCTGGGTTGGCTAATATTTCCATAAAATCTTGCTAATTATTCATATTTCTTTCCTTTAAAAAGAAATATGTAGCAAATTATTCATCATTGTGCAACACGAATACCACATGCCACAAGAACTTACACTGATTGAATTAGTAAAAAAGGAGTGAATCGCTTTGAGTTCATCGTGACGTCTGAGTGATCAGCGCGGGTGGAGCTGGATGGAGCTCCCATGGAGCTGATCACAATGAATAATTACATTCCACAATCATATGTTTTAATATAGCTACATATATTGTTATTCATAAATTACTGGCAAACATAACATTTAATCACAGCATTTTTTTGAGAAAAGAATCGATAAAATATATGTGAAAAGAATTGTAACTATTTGTAACTTTGATTTGTGGAATTAAACAGTAATATTTAGTGGAGCTGTAGCTTAGCCATAGTACATTATTCAATTGCAGAATTTGCTAAAGAATATTATATATTATTAGGTAATGTCTGTGTATATGTCATTAACAGGTTCTATATATAATTGTTATGATTTTTGTTTCTTTTCTTTTCAGTTTGTAACGAAATTTAGTTGAGTTACATATGGAGGGTTTGTTCAGACTTTATTAATTATGGATGAACGTGACAGATTTCAGCGAGTATTTCATGATGCTCATTATTATGATTTATTTAATGTCACTGTGTATGGCTGCAGAGCATCACTGAAATAAATCAATATTTAAGTATTTAAATAATAAATAAAACATTTTGAGTCACATTTAACTATTTTTGCCCCAATTCCACTTCAGTATTATTCATTTATTGTCACTTTTAACTACATATCCAATTATTAAATTATTTCATTTTAACAATAAATATTTCAACAATAGTCTAAAAATTCCTCCATAGTCACATGATCTGTCTTAGTAGATTGCTTTCTAAGATGTTGGTGTTTTAGTGCACAAGTGTTATTATTATATGAAAAGAGACGCATAAAGTCAACTGAAAAGACAAACCATTCATTGAGATCATTTAGTATAATTTCAGATAAAATTCCATACTAGTGACAGTCCTTCTTTAAATGATGTAGCACCTCCACCATGCAGCACAAGTCATAGTTAATTAGTTGTTACTATAGAAACAGTGACTTCCTACTGCATAACTATTTAATAAACACAAATACAAATCATATATAAGCTGCATAACTTACATGATAGTGGCTGTTCCATGCTCCTTCTTCATCCACCTTTTGTTGGTCATGAAGATTCAGTCATTTACTTCCTCCTGTGTTTTAATTTTTTTCAGTAAGAAATCACATCATTCAGTTCACACATGTAACAGTATGAGGTGATACTGATTAGTCTGTTTGACTCAGCATGCTTGTCTGCAGTGTTAAACATGAGCAATGACACTGGAAGCATTTAGACTGTGATATAAAACACACGTAAACATTCTTCATCTTCATTAGATTGTAATAAACACAGAATTTCACTGATCATTCTCACAGCTCTCAGCTCACTAACTGTATCATTCACAGTTTCTCACTTCCTGATGTGTTTGTAGAAGTGTTTATGTTTCACCCAGTGCTCATCTCTATACTTCTAACACAGTATACATACATACATATACATACATACACATACATACACACACACACACACACACACACACACACACACACACACACACACACACACACACACACACACACACACAGGTAATTAAGTTCAGCTCACACATTTGGACAAATGTAGTCATTAAGCATAAAGTACAATTGTATTTTAACTTGTATTTAAGTGTTCATGCTGGAATCAGTTCAACTCTCCACTTTTGAGCAGTTAATAAAATAAAGGAACCTTTGACTCTGTTTTTCAGCTTTGCTGTCTCGGTTGATCACTGATCATTAAATACACAGTATAAAAAACACAGTTATAATCAATTTGCATTTCATAGTCAGTATTTCAGCAGTGTGTTAGAGACCCTGTCTCTGTCTGATATTGTTTATCTGTGCAGTTTATCACACACTGACAAAACCTCTGAACTATAAAACATTCACTGAAGTACATACCTTTATTTTACTTGCCACTTTTCAGGGAGTGAGAATTGTCTGCATTTATATTCCAGATTCAGTGAATATCCTGCAGTTAATTTCAGAAATGAATGTGAAAATAAGGGTTTCTGCTCGATGTGAGCTAACTGCTTTTCTCTTTCACTTCAGTCACTTCCTTGTTCACTTCTAATGGTTGATAAAGGGACAGTTCCACATATGATCACAATGCAGTTTGTCTCCACCTCTTTGGCTTCACCTCTGTTCATGTGTATTTATAGTTATTCAAACTGCACATGAAATAAAAATAATGTTGTTTACTTCTCCTGCAGATTATCATCCTGGGCCACGTCATTTCATCTTTGGAAAACTGACTTTTGGATTTTGAAAAAAACAAACACACCTGTTACTTTAAACTATTGCAATGTTGTGCCAAGATGTTAAAATGCTATATGCCTTGGGTTTATAAGTAGCACATATTTTAGGCAGGTCACATGACTTAAGACTTTAGAAGCCATAACATTTAAACAAAAGTATTTTTACATCATTGTGAACTACATTTCTTGTAAAATAATCAGTATTTATACATTAATACTAAAAGCATGAGCTTATAAAAAAGATAAAAAATGTCTCATGAATATTCTGGTGTAAAGTGGAGTCCATTGTTGTCTCAATGACTGCAAGTTTCCCACGTCCTGTGGCTGAAAAACAAGCCTAAACGATCACCCTTTCACCAACCGTGCTTAACAGTTGGTTTGAGGTGTTTGTGGTGATATGCTTTGTTTGGTTTTCGCCAAACATGGAGATGTACATGATGACCAAACATCTCCACCATGGTCTCATCAGTCCAAAGGATTTTGTGGTTAATTCAGGTGCAATTTTGAAAACCTAACTCGTGCTTCATTTACTTTTTAGAAATAAGGGGCTTTTTATCTAGTCACCCTAGATACAAGTTCATTTTTCTGCTTGTGATGTCATGAACATAAACATTTACTGTGTTTACGGCCTGTAGGTCACATCCCAGAGGAAAGAAAAATAAAAATGAGATCTCTCATTTTTATGAGAGATCTTAAACAGCTCAAATGTTTCTCCTAGCCAGAAAGCAAATCTTACCTGTGTGTTTCCACTCTAAAGGTGTGTACGAGCTGAGTAAATGTTGCTGCATGAAGAACATAATTGTACTTTAAACTCTTCTCTAGCTGTAATACAGGAAGAGCCACATTTCTCAGTGCTCCAGTTAAACCTGTTCTCCAGTGATGTCAGTGCAAACTAATTGTCTGTTGGTGAAGTGTGGTGAAGAGTTGATTTGATAAAAACCGACACATTACTAGCATTGCTACTGGCATAAAGTTGGCTTTCACGTTAGACGTTCGATATTCGCAGATATGCGGAAATGAAGGGACCGTCTCTAAAGTTACATACGACATTGTTAAACACGTTTCTAACTTCAATAGCATTTGAAGGGAAGGACTTACAGTCATATAACCAACTGTACAGTGTTCATGTAGGTGTCACCTATAATGCACACCTTTTAGATTTTTGATATTTAACAAAAGAAACTATTAAATCATATATATAAATTGCCATGTATTTTATTACTGCATGGGCTCATACACAAAATAATAATTTTAAAAACCATAATTTAAAGCTCAACAGCATTTGAAGGGAATGACAAACAGTCATGAAGCCAACTGTAAAGTGTTCATCTAGGTGTCAGGTATTCAATTCAATTCAATTTTATTAGTATAGCGCTTTTTACAATAAACATTGTCTCAAAGCAACTTTACAGAAATATATAAAACATGGTATGCAGATTTTAAGTGTGTGAATTAATCCTAATTGAGCAAAACGGTGGCAAGGAAAAACTCCCAAGGAAGAAACGTTGAAAGGAACCAGATTCAGAAGGGAACCCATCCTCATCTGGGTAACAACAGTTAGTGTAAAAAATTTCTTTACGTTTTTATATGAAGTCTGTTTGGCCCTAGAAGCAGCAGATGAGAGCTCCATCCAGAGGTAGGGCATACGAACGGATCAGGCAGGTCCGGAGAGCAGAAAGGATCAGGATCTCTAGTATCTCCATAAAATCGTGTGTTGCTCGACAGAAGGAGAGAGGGAGAGAAGAGATTGTTTAGTGTAAGAGAAAATCTAGTCATGGTAGGCTTGAGTACACAAATACGTTTTAAGCCTAGACTTAAACACTGAGACTGTGTCTGAGTCCCGAACACTATTGAAAGACTGTTCCATAACTGTGGGGCTCTATAAGAGAAAGCTCTTCCCCCTGCTGTCGTCTTCACTATTTGAAGTACCGTCAAATAGCCTGCACCTTTAGATCTAAGTAGGCATGACGGATCATAGAAAACCAAAAGGTCGCTTAGATACTGTGGCGTGAGAACATTTAGTGCTTTATAAGTTGATAATAGTATTTTATTGTCAATGTGAGATTTCACTGGGAACCAGTGCAGTACTGATAAGATCGGGGTGATATGGTCGTTACTTCTGGTTCTAGTTAGGACTCTAGCAGCTACATTCTGGACTAACTGGAGTTTGTTTATGCACCTACTGGAACATCCAGACAGTAAGGCATTACCGCAATCTAGTCTAGAGGTGATGAAAGCATGAACTAAAATTTCTGCTTCATGTAGTGACAATACATTTCTTATCTTAGAAATATTTCTGAGATGAAAGAAGGCTATCCTAGTAATATTATCAACATGAGTATCAAATGATAGACTGGAGTCAATAATTACACCAAGGTCTTTTACTGTTGCACATGATGAAACAGAAAGTCCATCCAGAGTTACTATGAGATCAGAAAGACTACTTCTAGCTACAAATGGTCATAGTACAAGTACTTCTGTCTTTTCAGAATTAATTAATAGGAAGTTAATAAGCATCGAGTGTCTAATGTCCTTTATACATTCCTCAACTTTACTAAGTTGCTGTCTGTCCTCTGGCTTCGCTGAAACATACAGCTGTGTATCATCACCATAACAGTGGAAGCTAATTCCATGTTTGCGAATAATTTGACCTAGAGGTAGCATATATAAAGTAAAAAGCAGTGGGCCTAAAACAGAACCTTGTGGAACACCAAATTTAACCTCGGTATGTGTGGAGAAATTAATATTTACATCTACAAACTGATAACGATTGGTCAAATAAGACTTGAGCGAGGAGAGGGTTGTTCCTTAATGCCGATAACATTTTCTAGTCTATCAAGGAGAATAGAGTGATCTATAGTATCAAAAGCTGCACTGAGGTCAAGAAACACAAGCAACAAGAAACAACCGTGATCAGAGGCCAGTAGTAGGTCATTTACTACTTTTAATAACGTTGTCTCTGTGCTATGATAAGGCCTAAATCCTGACTGATGCACTTCATGAATGTTATTCCTTTGCAAGTATGAGCATAGCTGCTGTGCTACAACCTTTTCTAATATCTTGGAGAAAAATGGAAGATTTGATATTGGTCTATAGCTGGACAGTTGAGAGGGGTCAAGGTCAGGTTATTTAATCAGGGGTTTAATAACTGCTAATTTAAATGATTTAGGTACATAGCCAGTGCTAAAGGAAGAATTGATTATATTTAAAAGTGGTTCAATTACAGGACAAATCTGTTTAAAGAAACATGTAGGTACAGGATCTAATATGCAAGTTGATGATTTCGCTGAATAGATTAATGAAGCTAGTTCGGTCTCTCTAAGGGGAGTAAAACATTCTAAACAATGATCTGATATTGCTATATTATCATCTATAGGGTTAGTTATAAAACTGTCTGGTATTAATTTAATAGCCTGAATTTCACATCTAAATTTACCAATGAAAAATTTCATGAAATCTTCACTGCTATGTAAATTATTGAGTGCTTCTTTCTGGAGTGGTTTTATTCCTAGCTAATTTTGCTACCGTATTGAATAAAAATCTCAAGTTGTCTTTGTTATCTCCTATTAAGGTGGAGAGAAAGACTTTTGTAGCAGCACTAAGAGATTTTCTGCAGTTCAGGAGGCTCTCCTTCCATGTTGTTTGAAATATAAATATTACCAAATTAATATTTATATTTCAAACAACATGGAAGGAGAGCCTCCTGAACTGCAGAAAAAACATGGAAGGAGATAACAAGATATTAAGTTTTTTCCAGAGATGTCTTCCATTCGCTGTGTTAAGCATTAATGAAGTTAAACTGAAACACCTCGCTCTCGCTAAACCCCGCACACACATACGTATTTTCAGACACGCCCCCCCCCCCCCCCCCCCCCCTCCTCTCTAAACACACCCATACAAGTGTTTTCATTGTAGCCAGTACGTTCTGTCAAAATGTCAATCTTGGCGGTAGAGTTAGTGGGCTAATTTATGGCCTCGTTCTTCTCAGGCCTGCGTTTCTCTACGAGTGCTTAATTTATGGCCCTTTGTTTCTTCCTGACCAAGAGTTTTTTATGAGCAGGTGGGTCGTGGTGTGATCCTACAGATAATGAGTGTCTTTGGGGGTGTTAATGGCTTTATGACACACCCTTACGATAGGTATGCTTTATGTTTAATAGTAGGGTCACTTACGCAGAAGTCTCTAAGATCTCGGCTGTGTA
The DNA here is from genome assembly GCF_001660625.3 of Ictalurus punctatus. Classification (NCBI taxonomy): domain Eukaryota; kingdom Metazoa; phylum Chordata; class Actinopteri; order Siluriformes; family Ictaluridae; genus Ictalurus; species Ictalurus punctatus. The sequence goes on from NC_030422.2 coordinate 23,915,742, forward strand.
ATATAGCTGTGTAATTTTAGGCGAATCGTCGATTCTCGTTTTAACTCACCGCTAAAATTTTATATTTTATTTTGGAGAATACTTCAAAGAGGAGATACTGTTTATCGTAACAGTAAGTGTTTTGTTTTATTATTATTATTATTATTATTATTATTATTATTATTACACATTGTTAAGAATGTTTTTATTTATAAACGAATTTATGGGTTTATTGTGGTGGATAAAACAGGTACAGTATCTAACGCTACAGTGATGCTGACATTGTGTCTATCCTGGACATCGTAGACTAAATAAATTTTCTGAACAAGGCAAGCGGTACGTACATTGTTATTCTTTATGAGTATTCGATCCTATGTATAATGTGTTGTGTATGTGTTTAATGATTTTACTTTATTTTACACAAAGGATCGAACACAGAAGTCCCGTGAGTTTGCTTGGAAAACCCTGTCTTGGTTTGAATTGTGATAATTAGATATTTGTCTGTTATGTTTAAAAGCGGGTTAAGATGATTTATTATGTATTGTGTTTGTTTGTTTACTGTTCAAGGCTTGTCAGATCTTGTAAACAAGATCGCTGCACCCGAGTTAAAAAATAGTGCTGCGGTTTCTCCTGAACGCTGTATACCAACGAGCTCTGGAAAGGCCAAGCGTAAAACAGTCGCTCGGGTCCACAGCGTGGGTGTCGCGACGTCTAAATGTAAACGATCAAGATTTCCCCCACGATCGACAGACGGTATGTAGCATGTATTTTTAATTTTATTTTAAAAGAGTGTTTTATCATCCTAATTCGTGCCGATATCCTAAGCAATGTTTTGTGGGGTTTTTTTTCCCCAACAGTGTCAGTTGTGAATGAACCGCACGCTATAGACTCTGGTTTGAACTGGAATCAGGATTTGTTGGAATAGTGGGACACCTGTGTATTTACCCCGGTTCCTGGAGACGATCTGCCTTCAAACCAAGAAGCTTTTGGTCGCGAGGCTCATGCTATTATAGACAATAACAGAGACTCGTTGGAGGTGATACGAACCGGGTTCAAGGCCATCAAAGATCATATTGCAGGATTTGAAAAGACTTTTGCTAGCGTCGCCGAACGTCTAGACATTATAGAGAAGAATCAACGTCTTTATAATCAAAGTGTTGTGGAAGCATTACACAACCATACCATCACACACAAACAAATCATAGCAACCCAGAAACTCCTTGCTGGGGAGATTTGTCGCGTTGATCACAACCAATACCTGATAACGGAATTGTTAAAACAGCTTGTACAATTGGTTAAAAACAAGAAGCTTTGGTGAGTTGTACAATAGGTATTTTATACCCCTGTGTCTGTATTTGTGTGTGTGTGTGTGTGTGTGTGTGTGTGTGTGTGTGTGTGTGTGTGTGTTTATTTGTTGGTTCCTATCTGTTTTACTGTGTGTGATTTTTTTACTAGCTTTTGTATCAATTTAAAAAATTTGTAAAAATGTCAAAGCGGTGTGATGAAAACTCATGTAATCTGAGAGCAGCAATTAAATTTAGAAGATGCGACAACAATGGCCTGTGTACTTTTGAACAGTGTGGTACTACAGAGATGTTGCAGGGTTTAATTGGGACAATGGAGGATCTGACTATTGTTGGACTTATTAAACAGTGTTAGATCAATGGCTGAGGTTCAAACAGAACCAATACCTAATTCGTTGTTAGACAGCGATTCAAATTCACAGCAGGTGGGGTGGGGGTCAGACAGACAATCGTTTGATCCTTTGGAGCCAAATTTTGGATTATCTGAAGCTGTTATTGACAATGTCTGACAAAGAGAGGGCTCTGTTTGATGAGTGGTATGTTAAAAATGTAAAATGGTATGTTAAAAAATTGTTCTTGCCATGTACGGCAAGAACAATGTCGTTTTGCTACGTGAGGCATGCATGAAGTACTGTAACGAATTCATACAATGTACCAAACGCGACCCATTCAGATACACCACTTTAGCAGCGTGCTGCATGGCCGTGTATAAAACCCACTACCTACCAAAAGACACACTAGCTCTGACCCATAACAATGTATACACAAATCAGAACAAGACATACTCATCCGTTTCCATTGAATGGCTTGAATATGTCAAAACAACACACGGCCTGAACATTCAGCATGCTTTAAATCATGGGGAGATGGTGATTGGAAAATATCATCTCGATGGTTATTATGAAAAGGATGGTGTCAAATACGGTTTTGAGTTCAACAGATGCATGTTTCATGGGCATGAATGTCGTTATAACCAAACGATTTACAGCCGTTATCAAAAGTGCCCTACGGTTTGCTCAGAAGACAGTTTGATGATAAGGTCGAAATTTTGGAAAAGGCGTATGGTCTCGATGTTGAGGTGATGTGGGAATGTGATTGGAATAACGCTAAACAGAACAATGTCGCTGTAATGGCATTTATGTCCACTTACACACCTCCTGAATGATTGAAACTGCGCAATGCACTATTTGGTGGTCATACTAACACGTACAAATTGTATCACAAAGCCGACAATAGTGAAAAAATGCAATATGTTGACTTTACAAGTTTGTACCCCTTTTTCCAGGCCAAAAAATGTTACCCCACAGGACATCCACAAATAATTTTCAAGTATTTTGAACCTCTTGAAAATTATGGGTTTGTCAAGGCTACAGTACTGCCCCCACAAAAACTGCTTCACCCCGTCCTTCCCTATAGGACCGGTGGTAAGCTTATGTTTCCACTGTGTCGTAGATGCGGCAAAAATCAGAATCAGACAGACCCGTGTGGTCATACTGATGAGGAAAGAGCTATTTCAGGTGTTGGGTCAGCATAGAGCTGTTGAAAGGTGTGGAAAAGGGTTATATTTTAACGAACGTGGACGAGGTGTGACATTTTCCACAACGGTCAGAAAATTTGTTTTGTGATTATGTTAAAACATTTTTACAATATAAAAAAGAGGCCAGCGGTTTCCCCGCACACGTTATGACAGACACAGACAAGGAATCCTACATCTCAGACTACTTTGAGAAAGAGGGGATTAAGATGGACGCTGGTAAGTTAAGTCGCAACCTAGCACGGCGTTCTATTAAGAAGCTTCTGGTGAACTCACTTTGTGGTCGTTTCTCCATGCGTGAAAACTTGCCGTGTACAGAGTTAATTTTGGACCTGGAACAATTTGCACAGCACATATTTGGTGATGGTTATGATGTTAAACACTTTTCCTTCGTTTCAGACAGCGTGGCTCTAATTCAGTGGTGTTATGCGGATGGGAAAGGGGGGCAGACTTGCGACATCAGCATCTTTCTTGGGGCTTTCACAACATCTCATGCCCGTCTAGAACTTTACGAATTAATGGACAAATTGGGTGACAGGCTGTTGTACAGTGTGATCTTTACATCTAGAGAAGGCGACTGGGAACCTCTGTTGGACCCCTATCTCGGTAATTTAACTGACGAGGTTGGAGCTGGTGATCATATTGTAGAATTTTGTTCAGGCGGACCAAAAACATATGGCTACTGCACTGCGAGGGGTAAGGTATGCATGAAAGCCAAAGGTGTCACGCTCAACGCAGTAAATTCAAAAGCCATTAGATTAAACACCCTGATTTACCCTAGGGAGGATAATAGTCATCATATACTGGCATACACAGATACCATTGTACGTAATAATAAACAATTCACACACAACAGGTCAGTTGTTAAAAAGTTTAAGGTTGTGTACAACAAACGCGTGCTGCTCCCATATTTCACAATCCCATGTGGCTTCTGACAATCTTTTTGGACATAGGGGTGTACAAGACACAGAGGGGTTTGATTTCAGATTACATCACCCTTTTTCATGTGTGATAAGCGGTCCTTCAAACTCGGGGAAGTCATATTTTGTAAAAATGTTGCAAAATGCTGTACATTTGATTTCTAAAAAAACTTAAAATATTGTGTATATTTATGATTGTTGGCAACCGTTGTATGATGAATTGTTGAAAATGTACAAAATAAAATTTGCTGAAGGATTACCACAGACTCTGAATGATGACGCTCTGTTTCCGGCCAACACGGTTAATTTGTTAATCCTCGATGATCTGATGAAAGAGGCCAGCGGGAGCAACGAGGTAGAAAAGGTCTTTACCCAATATGTACATCATAGAAATCTTAGCGCTATTTATATTGTACAGAATTTATTTTGCCAAGGGAAAACCAGTAGCTTTCCATAAATTAGCTTAAACAATCTTAAATCAGCTTAAACACAAATTATCTAATGTTGTTTAAAAATCCCCGAGATGCTAATCAAGTCAGTATTCTAGGAAGACAAATGTATCCCGGCAACACAAAATTTTTTATGGAATGTTATCAAGACGCAACCAGCAAGCCTTTCGGGTATCTGCTGATTGATTATAAAACAAAAACCGCTGAACTCTATCGGCTCAGAACAGATTTACTTGCACCACACCCTGTGGTATATCTCCCGAAAAGAAGATAGCGAAATGTCTGCCAGACTTTGTAGAAACCTGCCGCTTTTAAAAATATTATTAAAAGCATCACCCAAACAAAGACGGATTATTTTACAAACTGCCACAGACGAGCTCATTGCGACATTGTGTGAAGTAGCTCTTAATGTTCTCTATGGCAATATACCTCTCACATCTCAACAATACCAGAAGCTCAGAAAAAGTAAAAGCGTAATCAAATTTGTCTCAGATAAGACTGTTGGTGTTAAACGAAAGAGTTGTGTAATAAATCAACAGGAGGGCTTTCTTCTACCGCTCTTAACCGTGCTATTTCTTTTATCTCTAGCCTGATTGCATCTAGATAACAGAGGAAATGGAGTATGCAGAGAAAATGTTTTTAGTCCCGCAGCACCAGTTGGACAAACTACAGCCCGGGACAGCACGCGAATCTATTCAGCAAATCGTGAAGAACGATTTGGACATAACTATAAGAAATATCTTGCACCGCTCTGACTCGGACAGTTATGAAAAAGCGAAGCTGTACACAAAGGTTTTACAGCGCTTTTTAACAGTCGCTAAACAAGGGGCCCGTGAAAACAGCACATTAACATTGACGCCTATGCAGACTGAGCATCCTGAACAAGAAAAGCCGTCTGCGCCGCCCGGCGTAAACAACCACGACGGTTTAGATAACGTAGCGGCTGATATTTGAAGAATATTCAGCAGAGGAGTGTAAAAAACGCACACTACATTTTAGATACAATGTCTAATGAAAGATGTCACATCTTGGGACGATTCAGGAGTTTGTGTTTAACGGTAGAACTATTCCTGGCTCACATATGCTTGATTTAGTTAAAGGCATCATGGCTCTGCAAAAGATATCTTATGCCTGAAGACCTGTCGGCTGGCTCGAATTTCTGGAGGTTTTTGCTACTTTAAACACACCATACTCAACGGTGCCAAGCCATTCTGTCAGACACGCAATTAACTCTTTCAAAACCAAATCGACTTCGCCTATAACCAACTCGTCTAAGAAGCGTAAAAAACAGAAAATACTTCCAAGCACACATCAGCACAAACAAATGATTCAGATGGCCCTGTATTCAAATTACCCACTCTTGACACGAGTCACTGGCTACATTTTTAATCCACGAGTTTTCTATTGTTTATGATCTTGTTATTATCTGTATTGCTGTATGTGATGTATGTATAACAATAATAATATAAATGTTAATAATAATAATAATAAAGAGTCAAAAGAAGAAATCTCTTTTCTTTGTTTTTATTGAAAACATCTAGTGTTAGACATAAACATGTTACCTGTCTGAACACAACGAATACATCTGAAAACATTTTCATTACAAAGACCTTTTTTTAGTTTTAGTTTTTTCATAAATGCTGACACCATCTTGTCATTTTTAATAAAATCGCCGGTATACATCTTCAACACACGGTCATAATCATGTCCCTTTAGACCTTTAAACACACCCCCTAAAGTGGCTCCATACATAACTCCGCCCCCTGCATAACCGGGGAGCCCATTCCCCGCTTGATTCTGGTCATATTGGACATAACGCAGAGGGTCTGTGTGGTGATTGTTGAAATATGACATTATTATTATTATTATTTTTAAAACAAATTGTTTCACAGGTCTAAAATGCAGCTTGGCACACAACTTCCCGTAACTGAAGCGCACATCTCGATTTTGATTGTCTTTCACCTGTATGGTTATCTCACTCACGGACGATTTATTAACCGATACGTAGTGTGGGGTGTCGTATCTAACACTAACATTCTTGTGGTTCTCCCCCTCTATATGTACACATCTCAGTAGCGGCACGTAGAAATCCCCCACGGTCTGGTATTCTATGATATCGGTATAAATATACATACTGTAAAACCCTGCAGTAATGTCAGCCTGAAAAAGCGCATAAGTCATCCCAGACCTTTCAAGAGCATGGTCCGTAGTTTCAATAGCAACCCCAGGTTTTAATCCTAAAATACTGGCCACCTTTCCATAAAATGTCAGCGATGTCTTCTGAGGGCCTTTGAGAAAATTTGTATTTTTAACATGATCATAGCCGAGAGTCGCATGGTGTATCAGGGACACGTTGATCTCCCGATCAAAAAAAAAACGCCGTCGTCATAATATCCAGTCTTTAACCTGTAAGATGCGTTTGATATACTGCCTTCAATATTATATTCGGTGACCCAATTCTCAGTCTTCGTTGTTTCACCATAGTTGAAAATGAACGTAGCATCTTCCTCATTAAATGTGTATCATGACAGCGGATATTCAAATTCGATTAACCGGACTTGCCATTCTCCTTTTAGATTGATAGTTTTTGATAATCGAGTTGTATAACACGAGATACTATTTTCCGGATAAACAGTCCTTGAGGCATTACAGGGAAGCCTTACATAAAAACATCTCTCCCACTCCCCCTCTCATTTTCACTGAAACATTTTATTAAAATATATATATATATATATATATATATATATATATTTTTTTTTTTTTTTAAATGGATTACTTGGTGCACCAGCAAAGGTGGGAACTCCTTTAATACTGTTTAAAAAGAATCTCAAGGGGATTCGTCAAGAAATCCGCTGAAAAAATGCCAAGAATACATTTCTAGAAATTCTAGGCAAAAAGGGTGTTTACTTTGAAATTGTTAAAATACTAAATAATTTTGATTAATTTTGGATTATTTTTATCAAAACATTTTATTATATTTTATTTTAAAATCTAATTAAACCTTTGTTTTATTATTATTATTTGTGTCGAAAGTTTGGCCCTAGCAGTCAATATCACAAATTTGCTTACATTTAAATAGAGATCTAGAAATTGTGCAACTTCTTGAATATTGAATAGTTTTTTTGTGTGTGTTTTAGAATTTTAAAAACTCTAAAACATTCTACATACATGTTTCCAGCATGACTGAAATGTAAGAAGAAGTCTTTCTAAAGTAGAAAAGAGTTTAAGGGCTTTAGTGCATGGCAGTAATAGGGAGCTATAGTGAGGAGGATAATGAGAGACACTTTAAGGCTTCCTTTTAGCTGGAGAGATCTACAGATGAAAATCAGTCTGATGATGCAGTGGTGTAATGCTGATATGTACATTTTAATATGAGAGGAAATCAGAAACCTCACTGTACCTGCATACTGCTGAATCCTCTTCAGTTCTGTGGAATGTAATCACAACAAAACATCACTTTCATTAGATTTAAGACCATGATCATTTTAATGCAACATATTTCATTAGGATTTATAAGAGGATTTGTAGAAGATTAAATAATGAAACATTTTAAATGATCTCATTTTAAAAGAGAAAACTTGTACAGTTGATGGTAGGAAAATGTCAAAGAAGAGAACACACACACACACAGTACCCTCACTGTACCTGCATACTGCTGAATCCTCTTCAGTTCTGTGGAAACTAATTACCACAAAACATCACTTTCATTAGTTTTAAGATTTAAGTTTTAAGTTCATTAGATTTAAGATAATTTCAATGAAACACGTTTTAGACTTGTAACTGAAAGAGTGTTATATATGAAAGTTTCTCACCTGTTTCCTTTAACTTGTCATTGAGTGTTTTAGTGAGTTTCTCATTCAGAGTCTTCTGAAGCTGAGACAGAGCTGTGCTCACAGTGTCCCCACTCAGATCAGTGTTAATACTGATCTCAGTCCAGTTCTTGGTGTGTGGAGGGCTGCACACGGAGGAGTAAATCTACAGTAGAGCAGGAGAGAGGAGAAATCCCTCAGCATGGTGAGTGTTGTTCTGTGATGTTCTGCATTGCCAGTGAGCAGAGAGAGGAACACTGACCTGAAGGAGGTGGAGATGCTCCTCAGTGTGTGAGAGCTGCTCCAGCTCAGTGTCTCTCCTCTTTAGCACAGTGATTTCCTGCTCCAGCTCTTTAATGAGTCCTTCAGCCTGCCTCTCTGCTGCTTTCTGCTTCTCCTCCATCACCTCCAGCAGCTCAGCCTGACTTCTCTCAATGGAGCAAATCAGAGCAGTGAAGACTTCAACACTGTCTGCTTTCTCTTTCTCTGTGCTTCTCTAAAGGAGGAACACATTTTCACTTCCATCAGATAAAACTGAATAGTGAAACAATGTTTAATGCAGTTTGTTCATTTCTACAAAGTAAAGTAAACTATACACAAAGTATTTTTCCACACACTTTGCTGAGCTCTACTGAGTGATTGATCTCTCGGATCTTCTTCAGTCGGTCCTGAATCTGCTACATATCTTTCTGTGTTTTCCCCAGCTGTGTCTAAGGACAGAGTAGAAGAAATATATTTGATTTTATATTTATTAAATTTGTCCCTCTGTTTTGTTAAAAGTGAATTGTCATAATTTTCCCTATGAGTGGTGTAACAAATAATTTTCAGTAATTAAAATTATTATTATTGTCAATTAATTATTTTCTTGGATCAGTTCTATCTGAAGTCAAAATCTATCTACCACAGGATAAATTTAATTGCAATATCTATAAGAATTTCAAAATCTCATATTAATCAGTGTTTCTCACCTTCCTCTCTCTGCTCTCCTCCTCTATAGGAACAGTGTTGTGATTCTTGTGATCTCCTTCAGTGCAGAACTTACACACACACGTCTGATCATCTCTACAGAACAGCTCCAGAGCTCTCTCATGTTTCTGGCATATGTAGTCCTCCAGGTTCTCCACAGGGTTTATTAGTTTGTGCGTCTTATGTTTGGGCATGTTATTATGAAACTCTAGATGAGTTTCACACAAACTTGCACAACAATTGTTGTGGATAAAAAATGTCATAAATATACAATAAACATAAGGGAGACCTAGCATCCAGCAAAGGGGAAAAGAAGAAAAGACGGGCACCTAGACACATAGAAGCAGGATTAGGCGGACATTGACAAATTGGAATTACACTTTAAAGATCTTTAAGAGCAGTAGTAGTCAAAAAAGCCAAAAAGAGGTATACGAGCTGAGCTGAGGAGGGCTAATACACACACACACACACACGCTCGTACAGTCAAGGGCGGGCAAGTAGACACAACATACACACACTCTCTCTCTTTCTCATACACACATGAATAACTTTAATAATATCTTATAGTAATAGAGAAACTCTATAAAAAAAACAGAATAGTAGTTTATGCAGGACAGTAGAACTGTAATGATATTAAGAAGTTGGAAGTACAGTAAACCGCTTTTCAAGTAGTATAAATTTATATAAAATAAGAAATATAGTGCAAATATGAAAATAAATTATAAACTAGAAATACAGGAAAATGTAAACTTACTCATGACTCAAATGGTCAGGGTTCTTGGCTCACAAGGAAGGCCTTAATTTTAAGAAAGAACCATGAGGAGCCAGTTATAAGGGTGGCTGGGTCAAACTGATCCCCCCTCGAGATAACGATAAGACCAAGGTCCCTCCCGGTTGTTTAGTCTTGTCTACGTCATCTTCTATCCTCTAGGTAATTGAAAAGTGGAGTTTCTGAGGCCCTAAGGTAACTGAGAATTCTGGTTTCTGATGCCCTAGGTAACTGAAAATTCTGATCCTCTGAGTAACTAGAAACTCTGGGTTTTTATTTTCTGGGTTATTAGAAATGCCTGGGTTCTGATTTTATGTGTAAATTAAAACCCCTGGTTTCAATTCTATGTGTAAGTGAAATAGCCCTTTTCTGGAACATAAGAGTAAGGTAAATGAGCTCTTTTTTAACCCTATTGGTAGTGAGATCATAGTCTTCTTGAAACATATGGGTTATTTAGTGTGTAAATGCAGTATAAATACTGGAGCTTAAGCTCAGGGTATTGGGATCACCTCTGAGAATTCTCATCGGTGTGGATCTCGTGTGGTGGAATAGAACAATAAAGCTGGACCCTTGCTTCTTCTCACTCACGGCTGGTGTATTTTTTCTATCTCCAACTGGTCTCAGAGGTAGATGTGAGTATTGGCTTCTAAGTTGAATTTTAAATGTTTTTGGGTAATAGGCTAAATTTGAGCCAACACAATCCAGACAGGATTTCAGGGCCTTCAGCTTCTTTCCAGTGCAGGCATCACAAAGAACCTCAGGTTTGTCAGGATACTTCCCTTCTTGAAGTTATCTGCAACCTCTCTCAGTGTTGTATTAATCTTCAGTTCAGGTCTCTTGGTGAATTTCTCTTTACATAATGGACAGTGACAGTGTTGACTCTTCTCCCAGCACTGTGTAAGGCAGCTCTTGCAGAAGTTGTGTCCACATGGAGTGGTGACTGGATCAGTGAACACATTCAGACAGACCGAACACTGCAGCTGATCTTCAGACAGGAGACTGCTGGAGTCATGAGAAACTAGGTTTGATAGAACAAAAGTTAAACATTGTTTATAAATAGTGTAATGGGGGATATGGGTTCAGTAGACCAATAGGATGAGAGCTACCCGATTATTTAAGGACCCTTATATTGGTAAACAGATGCGTGTCTTGGTGATTCTGAGTCCCTCGCTCCCCTGGCATTTCTGGGTTCCCGCTTACATTCAGGTACGTTCAGGATTTGTCATGGCGTAACGAGATGAATACCTCAAGGCTAATTTGCGTGTTTTTATAGTTTTAGAGCGACGCTTATGGCGCGTGCATTATGGCGAATTGGCGCCAGAGATCACGTAAACATTTAGCCGGTGGCTGAATGATGAGTATGTATGTCGAGCCGCGGTACCTGTGAGTAATTATACAACTTCGCGTCTGGTGTTTGTTCAATCTAAGGGTAAGTGTACCTCTCCCTTTTTCACATTGGGGCTTGATAGATTTAGGTTATCTTTGTGTTAAGGTGAGAGTGGGGAGTTGAGCTAAATCTTCTCTAAGACGAACTCCTAGCCAAAGACGCTACATGTGATGCCGCTGCTGTTTTGCTTTAATGACTGTTTTGCTTCAACAATTGGTTTGCTTTTATGTCCTGTTCTGTCTTATGGTTTTATGTATTTTGTTTTTCTTTAGTTTTGGATGTATGTCTGGTTTTTGTAACCACATAGTAAAAGAAGTGGTAAAACTAGTGTTTCCTAGCCTCTAACCTGTTTCAGGTTTGTTATTCCACCTAACCACTTTGCTACTGAGAGGGTGTATGTTGAGCCTTACTGTCTCCATGCTATAGTGGCCATAATTGTCATTTGTATTGACCATAATTCTGGTTCTCCTTGGGTGTTGTCAACTGCCTCCATTTCTTGGGGTGGTGTCAGTGGGCCTGGGTGTTATAGCTACCATACCACAGTGTCTGTAATATTTGTCGTTTAGTGCCTGTGTAACTTTGGGTTAGCTGGTGTCTTCTTTCTCTCCAGGAGTCAGTGAGTCTTGGTGGTACAGGGGAGGCTAGCTGCATTTAGTCGGTGGTGTGCTTCTCAGTGTGCCAACACAACTTCCTTATGGTGCAGGTAGTGTGATTATTTATTTATTTATTTATTTATTTATTTATTTATTTTTGGTATGACTTGCAGTGGGTTTGGATGAACTCCCGAGTTGTAGCTGGCCTGCCTTGTCCCTGCCAAGCCTGGGCCTGGAGAAGTTCTTAGTTTTAAAACCCATGTTGTGTTTCATGGGAAAGTGTTTTTATATTTTCATGTTAAGTTTTAAATGATGCTGAAGTGTCATAATAAAATGTAATTTTTTTTATATATATATATATTCGTACTCATGTCTCACTCGTGTTCCTTGCCCTGATTGGTAAAACTTGTGTGCCTTTTGTTTGGGAGTATTTCCCTGGTCCTCCCCCAGGGTGGCATAGTTGGATATACTGAATTTGGGATAAACATCTCCCTCCAATTGGGAATTTTGGCACATTCTGGTGTGGTCGGCAGGGTAGACATTTTCCCTTCATATTGGAATATTGCCACACAAAGCATTGTGTAAACCATCACATTTAGTGGTAAGACTTAATTAAATTGTATAAAAAAAACTGTAGGGATTAAACATTTTAATATAACAATCACTATTATTATCTCAATGAATCTCTATAATTTTATTCCTTTAATGATTCTTTATAATTTTAAATTATCCCTTTGCTTGGTCTTGGTTGTTTTCTTTAGACTCTCATCAACATTGACCACAAACACAGCCTTGTTTATTGCCCTGCACAGTGTTATTTGTTTTAGCGTACAGAGCCAAAGTGAACCTGGTGATTTAGTCAGTCTTGTCTCGTCCACATGTGAAGGTCTTCACAAGCTCAGAGTTGGGAAACATTGCTTTAAAAACTGAGTCAATAACAATTGCTGTCAGTGGAAGTGTATGAGTGATGATTCTCCAGTGTCCGTAATACCAGATAACCTCTGTTTTCAGAGTGGGCCTAGAGCAAAAGATTGCTCAGATGTTGAATGATGACTGGCTGGAAGTTTGTACACTTGTATGCTAGTAGTTGCACTGCTTGGCTACCTGGCAGCAATAGGATTTTGCTATATCTCACGCATACTGTACTGTTTCAGCTTTTCCCCTTGCATGTGTCATTCCACGACCTGAACACCCGTGGAGCCAATTTTAAAGCATTTCTCTCAAATGCTTCTGTGGGTTTCCAAATCATTTCCTGGTACTGCTTTTAACCAGTCCGAGAATTGATTATTTTCTGGCCACTTGCTGTTAGATTTACATTTCCCCATTACTTCACATCCAACTCAGCGCATCCCGTACCACTGTAGCAGCTCTGTTAGCATGCAAAGCAGTTACCATAGTGACCACCAACCAATCAAAAACACGTTTAATCATTCAAACGTCAACTCTGTTCACATTCCACAATGTAAGACCTCTGCAAATTATTTTTAAGCCTTTTCCCCACTATTTAAGACTTTTCATGGCCTTAAATTTGTTGAAAGTGAATATAATGCTTTTCCAGGCTATTCAAGTACCCTGTATGTGTTTTCCTGTACTGATAGGAAAAAGCTTTTTATTCTAATCTAAACTCACACTTGAATTTTAAAGGCTCTTGTTGATGTTGTTAAATTATTTGCAAATGTAGCTCTTGCATAAGAAAAACACAAGCACCTGCATTAAAAATAATCACTGACAGGGTGGAATGATGACACAAAGCTTCAACATCCCAGAGCTGATTATTTTTTACAGAAAACTGTACATGCTTGAGTGCTTTATTTCTCTTACACTGTATCACTGCACCACCCTAACAATAACACTTTTTAACACATAATTAAAATATTATAGTTATAATACATAGCTTTCTGAGATGTCTGTGCATTATTACAAAAGTGTTCTTATCTGGAATCAGTGGCATAAAATCAGAAAAACAATTAAACCGTTCATTGAGATCATTTTTATAACAGTTAATTTCAGCCAAAATTTCATATGGTGCCACTCCTTCAATAAATGATGTAGCACATCCACCATGCAGTGCAAGTCATTGTTAATTAGTTGTTACTATAGAAACAGTGACTTACTACTGCATAACTATTTAATAAATACAAATAAATCAGTGGTGTTTGGTTGTATCTACAGACATCAGCAGCTGAACTTCATTCATTTTATTGATATTAAATTCTGCAGTAAAACTCAGTGTGAACTGTAATTGATCTTTATTCATATTTGATTTGGAGTGATAAAGTTCCACAATCATAATGTGTAAAAACAGATTGAAGAATTAAATTTTTTATCCAAAACAAACAAGTATTAAAATAATCTGTACAGCATTTTAAAAGGGAATGTTTATTTCTAAAATTTACTAGAAAAAGTTAAAAAAAGAAAAAATTATTCTCGCCATTTAATAGATGATTAAATCTGTGAGGTGAAAATTCATTCAGTGTTAAATACAGGAGAGATGATCAGTGGTGCTGAATTTTTACCTTGTTCATTTAAATCAGGACTGAAGAGTGGATAGAGTTTCTCAGTGAAAGACTGAGCAGTGAAAGAGTAGATATGAGAGCTGGACTTCACATCATAAAAGGAGACCAGACCCTTCTCATAATCCACAAACACCCCCACCTTCTCCACCTTCTCTCTCAGTGTGAGGGGGACAGAGGGATCAGCACGAGCCTTATACTGATTCTCATTCCTCAGTACCACAGTCCAGAATCCATTTTGAGGACTCTGTATAATCATCCCCTTCCTTTTAATGGACTCTTTGGCTACTCCCAAATCCCACGCAGTTTTCCCTCTGACCTGCACCTCATAATAAAATCTCCCTGAGGAGAAACTCTGCTTTCCCAGAACATTAACACATGTATTAAACCTCTTTGGTGTATCAGGGAGATACTGTTCTGTGTCTCCATGTGTCACTTGTTTTCCATCAGCAGACAGGATGAGATCAGGATGAGCTGTATCAGGATCCAGCGTCACATCCACTGCAAGAAACACAGAGTGAGATGTGAGTTTGCAGGTAAAAATATTAAATCATCATCAGTGGATCAGATTCATTAGGATTTATAAGAGGATTTGTAGAAGATTAAATAATGAAACATTTTAAATGATCTCTTGTAAAAAGAGAAAACTTGTACAGTTGATGGTAGGAAAATGTAAAAGAAGAGAACACACACACACACACACACACAGTACCCTCACTGTACCTGCATACTGCTGAATCCTCTTCAGTTCTGTGGAAACTAATCACAACAAAACATCACTTTCATTAGATTTAAGATCATTTCAATGAAACACGTTTTAGACTTATAACTGAAAGAGTGTTAAATATGAAAGTTTCTGACCTGTTTCCTTCAAATTGTCATCCAGTGTTTTAGTGAGTTTCTCATTCAGAGTCTTCTGAAGCTGAGACAGAGCTGTCCTCACAGTGTCCCCACTCAGATCAGTGTTAATACTGATCTCAGTCCAGTTCTTGGTGTGTGGAGGGCTGCACACGGAGGAGTAAATCTACAGTAGAGCAGGAGAGAGGAGAAATCCCTCAGCATGGTGAGTGTTGTTCTGTGATGTTCTGCATTGCCAGTGAGCAGAGAGAGGAACACTGACCTGTAGGAGGTGGAGATGCTCCTCAGTGTGTGAGAGCTGCTCCAGCTCAGTGTCTCTCCTCTTTAGCACAGTGATTTCCTGCTCCAGCTCTTTAATGAGTCCTTCAGCCTGCCTCTCTGCTGCTTTCTGCTTCTCCTCCATCACATCGAGCAGCTCAGCCTGACTTCTCTCAATGGAGCGAATCAGAGCAGTGAAGACTTCAACACTGTCTGCTTTCTCTTTCTCTGTGCTTCTCTAAAGGAGGAACACATTTTCACTTCCATCAGATAACACTGAATAGTGAAACAATATTTAATGCAGTTTGCTCATTTCTACAAAATTTAAAAAAAAAAAAAAAAAAACTACTGAATGTAGCAGCTATTAACTCATGTCATATTGAACACACTTTACTGAGCTCTACTGAGTGTTTGATCTCTTGGAGCTTCTTCAGTCGGTCCTGAATCATCTGCTGCACATCTGTCTGTGTTTTCTCCAGCTGTGTCTGAGGACAGAGTAAAAGAAAAATAGTTTTATTAAAAAAAGTGATTTGTCTAAATTTATCCCCATATGTGGTGTAAGATATAAGTTTTAGTATAGTAAATAATTTTCTCATAATGTTTTATTAACGTAAATAATTTTGCAAGTGAAGTCGAAACAAATCATATAGCTGAACAGTGAAGATTAAAGAAGTCCCAGAAATTGAATTCAAAACCTTCCAATCTGATCTACTACTGGATAAATTAAAATGTAACATCCATAAGCATAACCAAATCTGATATTAATCAGTGTTTCTCACCTTCCTCTCTCTGTTTTCCTCCTCTATAGGAACAGTGTTGTGATTCTTGTGATCTCCTTCAGTGCAGAACTTACACACACACGTCTGATCATCTCTACAGAACAGCTCCAGAGCTCTCTCATGTTTCTGGCAGATGTAGGCCTCCATGTTCTCCACAGGGTTTATTAGTTTGTGTTTCTTATGTTTGGGCATATTATTATGAAACTCTAGATGAGTTTCACACAAACTTGCACAACAATCCAGACAGCATTTCAGGGCCTTCAGCTTCTCTCCAGTGCAGGCATCGCAAAGAACCTCTGGTTTGTCAGGACTACTTTTCTTCTTGAAGTGATCTGCAACCCCTCTCAGTGTTGTATTAATCTTCAGTTCAGGTCTCTTGGTGAATTTCTCTTTACATAATGGACAGTGACAGTGTTGACTCTTCTCCCAGCGCTGTGTAAGGCAGCTCTTGCAGAAGTTGTGTCCACATGGAGTGGTTACTGGATCAGTGAACACATTCAGACAGACCAAACACTGCAGCTGATCTTCAGACAGGAGACTGCTGGAGTCACAAGAAACTAGGTTTGATAGAACAAAAGGTTACACATTGTTTATAAATAGTGTAGAAATACTGTAATTTCTTTCAACCATGTCTCTATACAGTAAACTTCATCTGTGGTGAAGCTGTGAAAATCACAGACCAGAATTTCTACATGCAGGCTATTTGCAGGTTTGAGATAATAAAATTTAAGGCTGTTTAAAAATCAAAATCAAAGAACAGTTAAGAAAAAATTTGCTATTTAAAAAACTCATATTAAGTAATTATTCAGCCAGTTTTAAAAACTATAGACACCAAAAATCAATACTGCAAAAACAAGACCATTAAGGCTACTTATATGCCTCTGGACATCTTTATTTTATAATAAAGTACATCTATGTATTTTCTTTTGTCAATAATGCAATACATTTATTATAGATATAGACATACACCAAGAGCACATGCTTAATATTCCAAATATGCTTCATTAAAATACAGGTGAACTACTTAAAATGCACGGCATTGTTTAAACCACCACATTAAGTGTTAAGACTAAGCTCTTACATAAGAAAAAAACCACAAGCACCTGCATTAAAAATAATCACCGACAGGGTGGTGTGATGACACAAAGAGTCATTATCATCCCAGAGCTGATTATTTTTACATAAAATTGCATGCTTAATTTCTCTTACACTCCAACAATAACACATTTTTCTTTAACAAAGTTGCTTTTATCAGTCTAATTACTTTAAATGTTGTGGGGCATATGGAAAAAAATGTTCATTTCCAGATTTGTGTATTTGTTTATTTTGAGTTTTCACTAGCCTACATATCTAATTATTGAATTATTTAAACATATATTTAAATATTTAACTAATAAATATTCCTCCATAGTTAAATGATCAGTGTCAATAAATAAACTTTCTAACATGTTTGTGCATTATTACACAAGTGTTATTCTTACCTGACAAGAGCAGCATAAAATCACCAGAAAAAAACAACAATTAAACCGTACATTGAGATCATTTTTATAACAATTAATTTCAGACAAAATTTCATAATAGTGATATTCCTTCATTAAATTATCTATCACATCACCATGCACATCTCACCACCTTGTGAATTAATTGTTATTATAGAAACAGTAAATTACTACTTCATAACTATTTAATAAATACAAATATCATGTATAAGCTGGATAACATACAGGAACCTGGTTGTTCCATGCTGCTCCTTCTGTTGGCTTTTGTTGGTGATGAAGATTCAGCCATTTACTCCCTCCTGTGTTTTTAATTTTCAGAAAGAAATCACATGATTCAGTTAACACATGTAACAGTATGAGGTGATATTAGTCTGTTTGACTCAGCATGCCTGTCTGCAGTGTTAAACATAAGCAGTGACACTGGAAGCATTTAGACTGTGATATAAAACACACGTAAACATTCCTCATCTTCATTAGATTGTAATAAACACAGAATTTCACTGATCATTCTCACAGCTCTCAGCTCACTAACTGTATCATTCACAGTTTCTCACTTCCTGATATGTTTGTAGAAGTGTTTATGTTTCACCCAGTGCTCACCTCTGTATTTCTAACACACACACACACACACACACACACACACACACACACACACACACACACACTTTTCATACAGGTAATTCAGTTTAGCTCACACATTTGGACAAATGTAGTCATTAAGTGTAAAGTATAATTGTATTTTAACTTGTATTTAAGTGTTCATGCTGGAATCAGTTCAACACTCCACTTTTGAGCAGTTAATAAAATAAAGGAACCTTTGACTCTGTTTTTCAGCTTTGCTGTCTTGGTTGATCACTGATCATTAAATACACAGTATAAAAAACACAGTTATAATCAGTTTGTATTTCA
This sequence comes from Ictalurus punctatus, assembly GCF_001660625.3. Taxonomy (NCBI): domain Eukaryota; kingdom Metazoa; phylum Chordata; class Actinopteri; order Siluriformes; family Ictaluridae; genus Ictalurus; species Ictalurus punctatus. The sequence continues at coordinate 23,934,268 of NC_030422.2, forward strand.
GAGTCAGTATTTCAGCAGTGTGTTAGAGACCCTGTCTCTGTCTGATATTGTTAACATGCGCAGTTTATCCTGATAAATCACACACTGACAAAACCTCTGAACTATAAAACATTCACTGAAGTACATACCTTTATTTTACTTGCCTCTTTTCAGGGAGTGAGAATTGTCTGCATTTATATTCCAGAGTCAGTGAATATCCTGCAGTTAATTTCAGAAATTAATGTGAAAATAAGGGTTTCTTCTGGCTGGGAGCTAACTGCTTTACTCTTTCACTTTAGTCACTTCCTTGTTCACTTCTAATGGTTGATAAAGGGACAGTTCCACATATGATCACAATGCAGTTTGTCTCCACCTCTCTAGCTTCACCTCCGCTCATGTGTATTTATAGTTATTCAAACTGCACATGAAATAACAATAATGTTGTTTATTTCTCCTGACGATTATCGTGATTATCGGATAAGATCGTTTTCTTGTGGGTCACGTCATTTCGTCTTTGGAAAACTGTTTAAAAAAACAAAAAAAACAAACAAATTGTTTTAAACTATTGCAATGTTGTGCCTAGATGTTAATATGCTATATGCCTTGAGTTTATAAGTAGCACACATTTTAGCCAGGTCACATGATTTTAAGACTTTAGAAGACATAATCTTTAAATGGAAGTATTTTGAATCATTGTGAACTACGTTGCTTGTGAAATAATCAGTATTTATACATTAATACCAAAAGCCTGAGTTTATAAAAAAGATAATAAATGTCTATCTCATGAATATTCTGGTGTAAAGTGGAATCCATTGTTGTCTCAATGACTGCAAGTTTCCCAGGTCCTGTGGCTGTAAAACAACCGTGCTTGACACTAGGTTTGAGGTGTTTGTGGTCATATGCTGTGTTTGGTTTTTGCTAAACATGGAGCTGTGCATGATGACCAAACATCTCTACCTTGGTCTCATCAGTCCAAAGGATATTGTGGTTTGTTCAGATGCAATTTTGAAAACTGAAATCATGCTTCATTTACTTTTTAGAAAGAAGGGGCTTTTTATCTAGTCTTTTTATCAAGTTTTAATACTACTTTTCTAGACACCCTTCCCTGAAAGCCATACGAGTTAATTTTTTCTGATTGTGATGTCATGAACATACTGTATTTACAGCCTGTAGGTCACATCCCAGAGGAAATAAAAATAAAAAAATTCTTTACCAACTCAAATGTTTCTCTGAGCCAGAAATGAGGTTACATGAACATGAAATGGAGAGTTTTGTTTAATTCTCCTGCTTCTCAAATTTTTCCCGTGAGAAAAATAACATTGTCTCCCACATTTGTCTCCTCTTACAGACACTGTGCAAGTCAAAGGTCTCAATATGAATTCAAACATTTCTTAATATTACTGTACAATATTAATTAATAATACTTATTACTAATCAGCAATATTCTAGGATTGTGTCATAAGCCATCATCATTGTCCATTTTACCAAACAAAGCTCCATGGTGGGGTTTACAAGGGAAAACTTTACATGTTAAACAAAGAAAAAATGTTATGCAACAACTATGAAGCACACTGTATACTAGTCTTACATTTGTTCAACAGGAAAATCTTGCCTGGGTGTTTCCACTCTAAAGGTGTGTAGGGGTTGAGTAAATGTTGCTACATGAAGAACATAATTACTGTACTTTAAATACTTCTCTAGCTGTAATACACAGGGGGAACCACATTTCTCAGTGCTCCAGTTAAACCTGTTCCCCAGTGATGTCAGTGTAAACTAATTCTGGTGAAGTGTGATGAAGAGTTGAGTTGATAAACACAGACACAGTACTCGCATTTCTGTAGTATTTTAATTATATACCAGTTGGAATATACTATGTTCTTAATTATAAAAGCATGTTGATGAAACTTGTAGAGTTCAGAGGAGAAAGAGAGATAGATTACCATCATCACTGTTGTAGTTCAAAGCCTTTTCAGTTGTAATATACTGTAATATATGGAGGAAAACCTCCTTTCTACAAGCCCCAGGTAACCCAGTTCTCTCTGTGGTCTAGTGTGAAAGCATGAACTACGGATGAAACTTGCTGAAAATGTCATGATATCACGTATGTGCACTGACTGAGAAACAGGGGAACTGAATCACTGGAACACAGATGTTGTGTCGAACTCTGTTTTCCCACTGGGATAGATTTCTTCCAGCCCCGCCCCCACACAAAACAAGGAAGGAAGCCTGCATACACAAAAAACTCACCCTGAGATGCTGTGCTCGTACCACTGAGGTACTATGGAAAGCCATAAGGCTAAAAACTAACGTTTTTAATGCATTTTCCTCTGTAGAATGTTGATCTATTATTTTCTACAAGAGCAAATCATCACCCCTTCACCAACCATGCTTGACAGTTGGTATGAGGTGTTTGTGGTGATATGCTGTGTTTGGGTTTTTGCAATAAATTGAGCTGTACATGACGACCAAATATCTCCACCTTGGTCTCATCAGTCCAAAAGATATTGTGGTTTGTTCAGAGATGGGCCATTTTTTCTTGCCACCTTTCCCTGAAAGCCATATGTGTTTATTTGTTCTGATTGCGATGTCATGTACATAAACATTTACTGTGTTTATGGCCTGTAGGACACATACCAGAGGGAAAAAAATGAGATTGCAAATGTTTCTCCAAGCTAGACATGAGGTTACATGAACATCAAATGGAAACTTTTGTTTAATTCTCCTGCTTCTCAAATCTTTCTCCTGAGAAAAATAACATTGTCTCCCACATTCGTCTCCTCTTATGTTTCAGAAGAGACCTTAACATCACACACTGTGAAAGTCAATGGTCTCAATATGAACTCAAATTTCTTAAAATTACCGTATAATATTTATTCATCCATCCATCCATCCATCCATCCTCAACCGCTTATCCATTATTGGGTCGCAGGGGCAGCAGCTCCAGCAGGGGACCCCAAACTTCCCTTTCCCAAGCCACATTAACCAGCTCTGACTGGGGGTTCCTCAGGTGTTCCCAGGCCAGTGTGGAGATATAATCTGGTGTGAGGCACCAGGCAGGTGTGGGGATACTCACAAGTCCCCGGTTGAGCGCTGTTACGTTGGAGTTTAGACCGGTGGACAAGAGGGTCGCCTCCTTACGCCTAAGGGTTGTGGGGGGAGGGGACTCTGACTGTTTTCTGTGCATATGCACCGCACACCAGTTCAGAGTACTCGGGCTTCTTGGAGACCCTGCATGGAGTCCTGTATGGGGTACCAGTAGGGGACTCCATAGTTCTGCTGGTAGACTTCAATGTGCACGTGGGCAATGATGGAGATACCTGGAGAGGCGTGATTGGGAGGAACGGCCTCCCCGATCTAAACCCGAGCAGGTGTTTGTTGTTGGACTTCTGTGCTAGTCATGGACTGTCTATAACGAATACCATGTTCGAACATAAGGAGGCTCATAAGTGTATGTGGTACCAGAGCACCTTAGGCCAAAGTTTGATGATTGATTTTGTAATCGTATCACCTGATCCGAGGCCGCATTTACTGGACACTTGGGTGAAGAGAGGGGCAGAGCTGTCAACTGATCACCATCTGGTGGTGAGTTGGGTCAAGGGGTGGGGGAAGACTCTGGACAGACCTGAAAAGCCCAAACGGGTAGTGCGGGTGAACTGGGAACGTCTGGAGGAGGTCCCTGTCCGCGAGATCTTCAACTCACACGTCCGGTAGAGTTTTTCTGGCATCCCTGTGGTGGTTAGGGGCATTGAACTTGAGTGGGCAATGTTCAAAGCTTCCATTGCTGAAGCTGCAGTGGAGAGCTGTGGTCTCAAGTTCTTAGGTGCCTCAAGGGGGGTAATCCCAGAACATTGTGGTGGACACTGGTGGTCAGGGAAGCCATCCAACTGATGAAGGAGGCCTTCCGTGATGTGTTATCTCGGAGGATTCTGGAGGCACTTGCAAGGTACCGACAGGCCCAAAGTGCTGCAGCCTCTGCCGTGAAAGAGGCCAAGCAGTGAGTGTGGGAGAAGTTTGGAGAGGACATGGGAGAAGGACTTTCAGTCGGCACCAAGGCGTTTCTGGAAAACCATCCGCCACCTCAGGAAGGGGGAAATGGGGAACCATCCAAGCTGTGTACCACGCCCTCTATGGTAGAGGCAGAGGTGGAGGCTGATGGGGGATCATCGTCAATTTCCCTGGTGGAGGTCACTGAGGTAGTCAAACAACTACACAGTGGCAAACCCCCGGGGATTGATGAGATCCATCCAGAAATGCTGAAAGCTCTGGGTGTGGAGGGGTTGTCTTGGTTGACACGCCTCTTAAACATTGTGTGGATGTCGGGGACAGTGCCCAAGTAGTGGCAGACCGGTGTGATGGTTCCCCTGTTCAAAAAGGGGGACCAGAGAGTGTGCGCCAACTATAGGGGTATCACACTTCTCAGCCTCCCTGCTAAAGTCTACTCCAGGGTGCTGGAATGGAGGGTTTGGCCAGCAGTCGAGCCTCGGATTGAAGAGGAACAATGTGGATTCTGTCCTGGTCGTGGAACAACGGACCAGCGCTTTACTCTTGCAAGGATCTTGGAGGGGGCCTGGGAGTATGTCCATCCAGTCTACATGTGTTTTGTGGATTTGGAGAAGGCGTATGACTGGGTCCCCAGCGGTTTACTGTGGGTGGTTCTGAGGGAGTATGGGGTGAGGAGTTCCCTTCTTAGGGCTATACAATCGCTGTACGCCCAAAGCGAGAGCTGTGTCCTGATGCTCGGCAAAAAGTCAGACTCGTTCCAGGTGGGGGTTGGTCTCCGCCAGGGCAGCGCTTTCTCACCAATCCTGTTTGTGATATTCATGGACAGGAAATCAAGGTATAGTCATGGTGGGGAGGGGTTGCATTTTGGTGACCTGATGATCTCATCGCTGCTTTTTGCAGATGATGTGGTCCTGATGGCATCATCGGTCCGTGACCTCCAGCACTAACCGGATCGGTTCGCAGCTGAGTGTGAAGCAGCTGGGATGAGGATTAGCACCTCTAAATCTGAGGCCATGGTTCTCAGCAGGAAACCGATGGAGTGCCTACTCTGGGTAGGGAATGAGTACTTAACCCAAGTGAAGGAGTTCAAGTACCTTGGGGTCTTGTTCATGAGTGAGGGGACATTGGCCGGAGAATTGGAGCAGCGGGAGCGGTATTGCAATCATTTTACCGCACCCTTGTGACGAAAAGAGAGCTGAGCCGGAAGGCAAAGATCTAGATCTACCGGGCAATCTTCATTCCTACCCTCACCTATGGTCATGAAGGCTGGGGGGAAAAGAATACATTTTGAAATCTCTAGTGATTTTTTTTTGTCACCTGAGGTTATTTGTTTGTTTATCAAGGTAAAGACAACACACGTGTTATTTACATCTATAAAAACATAGAACTAAAGGAGGGTGTACTTTCTTTTTCACATGACTATATAAACACGTGCAAAAAAAGAAAAGGTTGTAACTCCATCATCAAAATGTCCAAGAAACATTCTGGGGGAGGTTTTGCTGTGGTGTTTATATTTGTTTGATAAGAAAAAGATAAATGAAATTGCAGCCAATCACCTCCTTAAATAAATCAAAAAAGTTAATGTATTAACACTACATGTCTTTCTGGAAGAACTAGTGTAATCTTCTCAGGATGACTTTTAACAACAGTCGTAAAACAGTTGCATACAGCAACATGAAACATCAGAGCTGAAATGTTTTACCGGCCAAGCTTCAGTAAGCTCTACGCTGATCAGGGTCCACTCATACACACACACACACACACACACACACAGCATTGATGCGGTTCAGCACAGAACTGAGGAATATAAAAGTGTTTCACTTGATGCTCCTTCACCATCCAAACTACACAACTCTGAGCAAAGACACCCGAAAAGTGCTATTATACAAACTAGAGGATCTACACTTGGTGATTTACACTTTTTTGGAGATCCTGAATTTTTTTAATGTCTTTTATTGGAATATGTAATTTAGATAAAGCAAGAATAATTATATAAAGCAGTCTATTATTAGAGGCTCAAATAAAAATAAAAAACACAAAAATTTGTGACAGGCTGGTGAGATGTGGCCCTGATGTAGCTATGACCATCCCAGTGTTGATTTTTTCCCCCCGTAAAACTGCTATACACCCCGGAGTGGTTTATTTGACTGCAAGTGCCAAATTATATCACTTTCATTTGAAAATTCATTTTCAAACAAAAAAAAAGTTCACGTTTTCATATACAAATGCTATTACATTACAATAAATTATGTCACTGAGAATTAATAAATTCATACCTAATTGCAAGTATGTGAGCTGGTTACTGGTTAATTAATTCATTAAAATGATCACAATTAACTGTTTCCATATAATTACATGCAAACAGAAGATGTCAGCAAAAACAAGATTCACTCACACCGTCATGTTACAGTAATTTGTCTTTGTTAGATGACAGCGCAGAATCTCAGCCTCTCCATACGCCCCCTGCTCCAATCTCGAGAGGTCCAATCCATCGATGGGTCCCCAATAGGAGGGGGGTTATATCACACTGCACACAGCCAATAAACCTACAAGTCAGTGCTCTTCACCACAAAGCCATCATCCTGTACATCACAGTCTCTACCGGGCACCCCATCATTCTCGGCCTACCTTGGCTAGAACGTCACAATCCTCAGCTATCTTGGACGGACAAACAAGTTACCTAATGGTCCCCGTACTGTCTACACCACTACCTGAGTGGCCCCACGATCCCTGTGATCACCACGACAATGGAGAGTCCTATGTCTCATGTTCCAGTCATGGTCCCTCCAGAATATCGTGACCTCTGCGAGGTGTTCAGCAAAGAAAGAGCAAGCGGTTTACCACCACACAGACCCTACGTCTGCGCTATAGACCTACCCAGAGCCAGTCCACCCCGGGGTCGAGTGTACCCGCTCTCCCAAGCTGAACATCGGGCCATGGAAGAGTACATTCAGGAGGCCCTCCAACAGGGTTACATTCAACCCTCCACCTCCCCCTGCATTCGCTGGGTTCTTCTTAGTAGAAAAGAAAGGAGGGGCATTCGACCATGTATTGATTATCGGGGCCTCAAACAAGTGACAGTGAAATACCGGTATCCCCTGCCACTAGTTCCCGCAGCCCTTGAACTGCTAAGGTCCGCGACCATCTTCACGAAGCTTGACCTATGTAGTGCGTACAACCTGATCCACATCAGGAAGGGGGATGAGTGGAAGACGGCCTTTAGTACCACCTCCAGGCACTATGAATACTTAGTCATGCCGTGTGTGCTTGCTAAAGCTCCTTCAGTGTTCCAGAACTTAATCGATGACGTCCTGAGGGACATGCTGGGGAGGTACGTCACCGCCTACATTGATGATATCCTAGTATATTTGACTTCCCTGGAAGAGCACATCAATCATGTCCGGCAAGTATTACTTCTGCAATATCAGCTGTATGTAAAGGCCGAGAAGTGTGAGTTCTGTAGGTCTTGGTTCTCTCTTAAAAATTAAGGCCTTCGTCTGTGTTACTCCTGACTTTTTCTCGTGAGAAAAGAATCCTCCACACCTTCAATTGCATTATGAGTAAGTTTCTTTCACATTTTTCTGTATTTCTGTTTTATAATGCTTTTTTCTTCTCATATTTGCTCTACATTTCTGTTTTATATATGGTTATACTGCTTGGAAGTATTTTACCCCCTTTTCTGTACTCCATTCTTCACAATATCATTATAATATCCATATCATCCTTATATTATCCTTATAATATCCTAATACTCCTTTTATTATTCTTATAATGTTCTGTTTTCCATCTGTATGTGTGTGCGTGGCAGCATAGGCCTCTGTGTGTGTGTGTGTGTCTCTTAGTTGACCGTCCACCTACGCTCTGAGGCCTGCCGCACTAATCAAATACATGTATGGTTTGTGCCTTGCTTATCTGTGTGTGTTGTGTCTTAGGTGAACGGCAGCCCAGTGAATTTTCAATAAAATTACATACTACTCATACTAGGTCTCCCTCGTGTTTATTTCATGTATATTTTATATACAACATTTCCCCCTCTGAGGTTATAAAGCCTCCCAAACTACACGTATATATTGTTTTGAACCCTGATTCCTTTGATTACATTTTGATTAACTGTGTACCCCCCAAATAGTGTTAGTATGAGTGGCTAATACGAATATTGGATCTACACATCCCTATCTTTCTCAACTGGGCCTATCAGCCCTCAGTTTTGTATTTGTCAGGATCGCGCAGTGTGTTGCTTCTCCCCAAAAATCTAATCTCGCACTCAGGGCTGGGCGAAAAAACCTCTACGCAGGAAAAATACGTACCCTGCCAGCACCATCTGCTCGACGGCACCATTATACTTTTCTCGTGCCTGATTGCGTCACACTTTGTTGCACATCACATGTCATATCACCAACATTTTATAACAACCAAAACTGACAGTCTCTGTTGGCAGTATCTCTCTGTATGCTGGTTGTCTTCGGCACAGGAACTTTACATACCCTTGGGCCACCCTTGGGGAGAGGTTAGGCTGGCACTTACACCCAGGGCATGGGTCATCTCATCGTCTTCTCATGCTTGTCTGCCATTGAATTGAGAGTTCTGCGATAATGTCTCTTGAGGGCAGACCCCCCCATTGACAGCTTCGTACAGGACCTTCACGTGTTCCCCACCACCTCGTCATCGGAGGATCCTCGAGCATCCTTAGGGATTGGGGATCGCATGTTCTTGTAGTCAGCTGCTGCTTCAGCCATTCTCTCGCTGCTCCTGGTCTCCCATCTCTGGGTGAACACCACCCCCCGTTGAGTGAGGCAGTAACGCCTCACCCATAACAATGCACCCAGCTCTGTTCCTGTGAATAGATAGCTTCATACATAACAGTTAGTTATCTCATATATGCTCTTGGTTCCAACTGCAATTACTCCAGTGGCAGTCCTTCATAAGGAACATACACAGACATGGGTTGACCCGTAAGCATTTCATGCGTTGTTAGATACATATTTCTGTTAGTCTGCATGGGATAGGTCATTAGTGCAAGAGGTAGAGCATCTACCGAAATATGTTTAGTGTCAGCACAAATTGCGTTAAACTTGAGATGGTATGCCAGATCTAGGAACTACCTCTCTGGTCAAAGAAAAAATTTAATCACTGTTCCAGCTGTCTTCTGATGGCACTGCCTCCATCCATCTGCTAATCCTGTCTATCACCAAGTGCTTAAATGGCCTTTCTGGCATTGATATGTGCCCTCTTGATACTGATTTTCCATTTCTTACATTGTTTTGAGCACAAATATCACACTCAAATTATCATCCACCGTTGTCTGTTTTATCTTTCCCCTACCTTCCCCCTCGCACACTGGTTAAAACCATGGGCATCTGAAATACATACAGTGCGAAGTGCAGTAGGTACAATCAGTATTCAATTAACTATTTGCTCGGTATGTTAAAGTGGCGTTCCAACGTTTTATTCTAAAACCTTACTGCATTCAAACAACTCCAAACAGATGACACAATCCATGGGCATAAGCAGAGTCAGCATTTATCTATAAATATTAGCAATTCTACCCTTAACCAGTTTGCACTCTGCATTGATGGCTTTTAATTCAGCCACTTGGGCAGAGCAGGGTGCTCATAATATTTGTGAAATTTCAGACACAAAATCTTTCAGATGGAACGTCTAAAAATTTCTAATTTAAGCTCGAGGAAATATGAATTTTGGCTAGGCAATCATGAGTGTTCTCAGTGACTGGCTCCACAGAATTAATTAGGCAATACAACACTACAGTTGGTGTATTAAACACACTAATAGGTTTAAGAGTTACATTTTGGGTGGCACATCGAATAACCCCATATACTGATCTTTCAAAACAGAAATGACCTGGTGTGATGAGTGTAAGATCAGTGTGTGAGAAAGCAATTTTCCCAATTTTTATTTTGATCTGCACTACGAGAGCAGCTCCAGCCATGGCACGCAAACAGGCTTGTGCCACCAAATCCAATGTTTTCAATAAATAAACTAAAGACCTGCAAGTGCCCCACACTCCTGAGCCAGGACCCCCCCAGTGGCGCCCCCTCTCTCAGTCAGTCACATGTAAGAAAAAGTCTTTGTTGTAGTTTGCCAGCCATAGTACAGGTGCAGAGCATAAGTCCATTCATTGTCATGCTTTTCCAAAGAACACCCAGATGTCAGGATTTTGTCATGAAGAGAGCAATCAGTGATCCACTGCAGACCATACTTGATAACGTCCAGGAAGCTTAACATTTGTTAAGCTTCGGCGGAGGATGACACCAATCATGTCCTGTCAGCCTTGGGAGCGTGCGAGGGAGTCTCTAACCACAGAGGAGTAAACCACAGGGGAGTCCAAAGCCCCTGAAGGAGATGCTCCCAGGTGTACTACTGATCTTGGAATGTTAAGGGGAGTAACGGCCTTGAGCTCTCACATGTAGGTACACTGGAAAAAGAGCTGATCACAGTTCAGCAACAGAAAAATAATAATATCATGTGGAATGGAATAGGTTACAGTAGGGACATCAGGCAGTAATGGAGCTGTTGGGATGACTAGTTCATCGATTTTTCAACTTTTGTGTAAAATGTCATCCTCTTCCAGCCTTAAACATTTGTTACTGGGGGTGCAGTATTGCAGAACTTATCACAGTTGTTATCACAGCTTGCTGTAATAATGCTAGACTAAGTGGGCATGTCCCTTCATCCTTTTCTGAGGATGGAGGATATTGTTTACAGGACACAGGATGACTATACTTCACTTTAGCTTAATACAGTGTACATGTTACTTGCCGTGCTTCAACCTTATGTAGCCCATAATGTGCCAGGTATGTTAGCGAGTTCAGGATGAGGGATGCCACCATCACTGTACAGTTTGGAAACTGGACACAGACAACTGGTAACACACAACTGCAAAACCCATCATTAAATGTTCATTTTATGCATCAGATCAAGGCCTATTAAAAAAGGTGAATACTTATCAAGTGATTTACTGTACACTGATTTTAATAATGCAGAAAGCCATTCAAAATGAGGAGTTCAGTTTTTAACATATTAAGACTTCTGATGTTTACAGAGCACTCAAATTGTTCGATATAAACAAATCACAAGGCCCTGTTTGTGTTGATTCTGTATTTTTGAATTTAGCAGCTGATATTATTTAATCTCCGTTAACTTATCTTGTTGTTCCTTTATTAAATGAGGAAAATCCCACTATATTACATCATTATAGTCCAATCGGACATAATTTTTTTAGAAAGCCTTATCAAGTATGAAAGCTTTATGAAGTAATCTCAACTTATCCAATCAAAGGGACAACACCTCTCACAAAGGGGTCCTCCACTGTCACGTCCAGCCAATCCGTCAAATCCGTCACATAGCTCCAGTCTGCTGTCTTTAAAAATACAACCCCAATTGGCAAAGATTCATTCATATCCCTTCCTGAGTTCCTTTCTCAATATCCCGGTGAATTAAAAACAAAACTCCTTTACTCTAGGACTATTTGTGATGTACTCTAACCTAACATGTTAATATCCCATCTGTGTTAACAAGTGATAATCCCAATAATACAGAACTGACAATATAGTAAATGAGGTTGAGTTGACATCTAGACATGTATTTATAGTTCTCTAGTCTCTTTTATCCCACTAATTTTTATTAAAAACAACCTAGTGAATTTGTTTTTATGTGTACAACAATAGTGTTTAGTTTAACCCTCTGTCCCTTTACAACTGTACCACACTCAAAATATCACTCAGACCCTTCATACATGACACCTTTAATTTTGTTCACTTTATTTTAAATATATCTAATTAGGAGTAATGCGTAAATGTCTTTAGCTTAGTCTAACATAAAATGTATCATCTGTGAGCTTTGTTTCAATTTAACACCCATTTGTTTCCTTTGCTGAGTGCCCATTTGTGAAAGGCATAAGATTCCCTCTATAAATGTATCAATTTCATGTAAATTGTATTTGATCATATTAAGGTAGTGTTAAGGCTACTCATGTCACAAACTACATTTCCCATCCAGCACAGCCAGTCACAGCTACAGTATAAAGACTTTCAATTCACACTCAGATTGTGCAGTATACGGTCCAGTCCTTGTGTTTGTGACCACTGCACTGTATTATTTAAATATTGCAACTCGTATACATTGTATGACATGTCCATAGCACACCGTATAATATATATATTTGTATATTCACACAACTACTTTATTCTATTCACCAGTCTACGGTTCAGAAAAGAAACAAATCACTTCAAACTACACTGTTGCAAAGACACTGTAATTAAACTAACTCACAAACTCACTGCAGTGAGAGCCACATCAGCACGACATGTCAGCAAAAGAAACCTTTATGCAACGCTGCTTACTCCAGATACTCGTACTCCATGCAAAACCCGAATTCAACATTAACTATTCACCATCTTTTTCTAATGTGAAGGACTCAGATAACACATCTGTAAAAGACATAAAACACCTTACAGAAAGTTTGAAAATAAGTGCAGACTACTATTACCATCAAATCGTACAAATTATTCATCACTGGACGTAAGCAGCATTTAAAGAGAAATATGCAGCAATTATTCATCATTGTGCAACATGAATACCACATGCCAAAAGAACTCACACTTACACTGCTCGACTCAGCTCAGCACTAAGCTCCCAAACAACTCTTCATTTAGTATGACTAATGGCTTTTATAATTCAGCCAACTTTAGCAATATTTGGACCTATGATTAGTGTGTGTGCACATGTATCCCTTAAATTGTTCAGTTCAAGCTAATTATACAAAATCTTTAATCGTACATAATTTTGGATTATGTTCAGCATAAAACTATAATTAATACAAAAACATCAAACATTATTACCCATGGGTATTGAGCGTTTTATTTAGCTTGATCTATCCAAAACTCAACCCATTCCAAACAAATCGCACTCACTACACTGCTGGACTACAGGTCTAATACAGCTGTGAAGGTTGTCAGTACTCTCTAAAAACAAACGTTTAGGCTCAACATTAACTCAACAGGGGGAATGTGACTTAACCTGATAAGGAACACATTGCACATGTCCCACTTCAGTCCTTGTGATTTGGCCACAGAGAGTTAGGCAGAGACTGTAACCTTGGGTCTGATTTACTTTTCATTTTTTTTCATCTTTGGTATTAATTTATTAAGTACATCACTCACAATGAACAGATTCAAGTGTTAGCTGATCAATTTTATCATTGGTCAGGCAAAAATGTCGATCTGCCTGAGCAGAAGAAACAACATGGCACAAAACACAAACTGCCATAAAAGTTCTCTCCGGACTGACAAAATCAAGAATACTGATTGATTTTAACTTTTACAGAAATATGTTTAAATATTTATTTATATACTGAGTCACCGTGACTTTAATGTGTGGTGTGAATTTTGATAACTAAAGGATTGTAAAAAGGAAAAAAAAAAATCTCTCACACACGCTCTCTCCCTCTCTCGTGCGCTCTGTGTTTAGATGAATGTCATCATGGAATTTAAAACACTTTCATTCAGTTTCCAAACATGGAAACACACGGAATTAAAATAAAAATTAAAAGAATGATTTGGAGCTCCGGCGCGCATGCTTCTGACCAGCCGTGTACACAATCTAAATATGGAACTGTATACAATCCGCCTAACACAGTCTCAATCCAGTCTCCTGGTGTCATGCCAGGAGACTGAGGAGCCGGGCTGGACGGAGATCCTCCCCCATAACTTGGAACACAACGCGCACAAGGCTGCTAAAAGAGCAAGCTGACTACAATTGAGCTATTGAGATTATAAGGCTGTATGTGTGAATGACAAACCAAACCATGTTTGGCTTTTAGGCCTACAGAAAACTATTCCTTTTTATCTCTCTGCTCACAAGTCATAAAAGAGAGACCCTTTATTATCACTTAATTTATGGAATATAAATGAAAGGTCCAACTGGACTTTCTCCTCCACATTTGGAGCGTCTGACTCACTCATTTCTCAACAATGGCTTCTGGGGCCTGAAAATGCATACTTTTTTTTTTCCACCTTCAGTCTTCCTTTTTTCCTGGATCACACAATCTGGGAATATGTTTTTATATATTACAGGTCTAGAAGTTCTGATTTACACAGTGGGCAGTCTGGCAGATGTTTAAAATATTTACAATGTTCTTGACTGCTCCCCAATTTTTAAAACATCCATACAGCAGTTATTGATACCAAAGTAGTTATAATACAAACAGTCCCACCCGACTCACACAAAGTCTGTACCAGATTCAAAACATTCAATGTAAAAGCAGAAATATCTCACAAAGTTTTGTGTTACCCATCTCAATCTTTTTTTTTTTCTCCCTTTCACACAGAAGCAGGCCTGCACAGAAAAGAACACACATTCACTCACACTTATCTCCAAAACTAATTTTTGGAGTTTATCACAGACGCATACAAGCACTCACACCCATATTATATTCACACACTGTTACAACTATTTATATTATCACACACACATTTGTTAATACACATTCATACACCGGGCATGCTTCTCTTGACGGGTCCTTTCCCTGAGTGGCGTGACCCGGACCTGGGCCCAGGATTTACACCCCTCTCTATTAAGCCCTGGAATCTTTCACCAGCGGTATTAGGGGTCCCACACCAAAGCAGCCGCCACCATAAGTGCCCGGTATCTGGGGTTTGAGGTCTCATTGCCACTTGCCCCTATTGCAGCCCTGGAATCTTTCACCAGTGGTATTGCTTGACTTTCACGCACACAACACATATACAATTTCATTAAACAACCTTATACACCTTATACATAACCCTTATGCAATCACATATTGGTTCACACTTCTCTTACCTTTTCTCACTCACTCAAGGTTCTTTTGGAGACCAACTTAGTCTTTCTTCCCACCCCGGGGCTTCCCACTCGTGACAACAGATCACTAAGACAGAGCTTTGAAATAACAGGCATCTGCAGTGCCTTTTTCCTACATGGCCTATCTGTTGCCTTAGAGAGTGAGGTCCCATGGGAGAGATTACAGACGTACGGGTCTTAGGCCACTCCCATCTGGGGTGCCAAATGTAGGTCCAAATTTTGCCAATTACCTGAAGACACTTAACATAGAAACAGATACTCACATATTCAATTGGAGAAAGAAAAATAAGACACCAGTTGGTGCACCTGCACGTATCCATTCGGTCAGCCAATGTGTTATTGGATTAACATCATGTCTCACTGACAGCATTTGCACCACTGGGGCACTTGAACTCTCATCCCCTGCCAGAACACCTTGATATAAGAAGATATGACCAGACATTCCATTTGGTCTCTGTAGTTATATCACCAGTGAGACAGTTGCATCAAAACTCACAGTGGGGTTAGCAGACTTCTTTGATAATGACTTGTACATAAACATTTGTGTCTGTCACATTTTATGTGAATGTGGCCATGAGTTCCTTTACAGTTGCCTCTGATTTCTATGTATTTCTCCATGGCTGTTGGATAGACCTTGGCTCTTTTAAAGGGAAATGTGCAGGGGCTTTTCACTTCTTGGCAAATGTGATTATTTATCACGTTTCCAGATGCCATGCTTCAAAATTGTATATTCCATTTTTTTGTGTTTTAGAGAACTTGTTTTTGTATTGAACTGTTTCAGGCATGAATTTAATCCATTTCTGAAATGGAACTTGAAGATCAAAAGTCAGCAATCTTTTGGTCTGGGGGAAAGGGACTTTGGCTCAAAATCAGATAGCCTTAGTACTGCCACTTGTTTCATGATCAATTTAATAAATAAACCCTAAAGCAGTCCACATGTTGTGTCTGTTCAATTTAACAAAAGTATATAGAACCTTTGCAGGTATCTTGTTTTCTAGCTGCTCACTAAGCTCTGTCCAGATGCACTGATTAGGAGTAGCTATGTTGTCATTTTGGACTATGGCCTCTTTTGATGAACAGAGGACTGTGAAAGTGGAATCTATGTCGACTGCTGGTTTCTTGGACATCTGGCATAAGCAAAACATAATTACCCACTGAAATAATCCTGATGCAAAAAAATGTCTTATACGGTATAAACTTGTTTTCATGTATTACTGTATTTGCCAGAATACAAGGAAAATATAATATATTAATAATATATAAGGTGTTGTAATAGATTTAGATCTCAGTATTATGTAGCCTCAGCCATACTGTTATTTCTTGCTTAAGGGTAAAATACAAGCTCATGTATTATGTTATGTGACTATAATTAAACTGTGTTATGATTAAACTACGTAAAGAACCTCAACCTTGACAGCCTGGGGAAACACAACTGTGTCAGGAGAAAAAGAGTGCCAAGAAAAAGAAAGGGCTCAAGCCGTTCCTCAGGTACCCAGCAACGAAGGTGGACTGGAAAACCTTCTGGTTCGGGGGCCGCTAAGAAAGCTGTTCCTGATGTTCTGCTCCTCCAGAGAGACCTGCCAGAATTACAGCTCGACATAGTGGATGTGAAGAGAACTGAAAAGCTGATATTAAAAAATGAACGTTTAGAGAAAGAATGTGATAACATATTAGATGTTGGAATCAAATGAGAGCTGAAGTTGAGAGATTGAAGGAACGTGCTAAATACAGGAGAGCCAAAGGCATAAGGCAACTAAATCACAGATATGGGCAAAGGTACACAGAAGAAATAAAAAGAGCCACTTGTGATTTTAATGAAGAACCCAGACCCTCTGCCTTTACTAAACAAGTAAATTTATTAGAAAAGGCGCTAGGGCACCTAGAGATAAAACTGAAATGAACCAAGTGAAAGCATACATTCTGTTTTTCTGCACACAACTTCAAAGCTAGAGTTCTATACCACAATTTCCTGTCCATTGTGTCTCTCGGTTAAACCCAAATAAGGGCATGCATCCTGTTTCTCTACAGGTAACTTCAAAGCTAGAACACGTAACCGCATCTTGTAACCTTAAAGAAGGCATGGGTCTTTTATGCGCTAGCCTGGAACCTAGTGCACAAAACCACACTCAATAAATGTATAAATATCGAGGAAAGGCAAGTGTTAAGTGGCGATTTCCTCGGGTGAAGACTTGCTCATTTTAATTTCTTCTTAAAAGAAAACCATTATCAGACTCTGCGTAGTCTACAGTTGTTCTTTATTTTTCTTTATATTCTGAGTTAAGATAGTTGTAATCCTTTTGTTCTTTTTAATAAACCGAAGTCCATATAAAGGACGATTTGTATACCTTACTTCAAGAGTGAATTCCTTTGTTACCAACTTCTTCAGAGAAAGAGAAAGGACTTCAAGGGTTCTCGAGCCCAGCGGCACAAAGACTCCACTTCCTGAGAAGGTAAGAGGAAGTAATTCTATAAGCTCTATCAGTTGTATGACAGAGTAGCAGGTAGAAGACTAAAAACTGGATACAGAATTCCCGGGAAAACTAAACAAAGGATATTATGCATTATATTAGGACCAATATGGAAATGTTGACCCCTAGATGCACAATGTATTAAAAAAAACTAACATGGGTACCATGGACAGCTGTAATTAGCATTTCATAGCTACATTAGCCATACTAGTATTAGCAATGAGTTTTCTGATTGAAAACTTGATTTCGAGACTGTTTGGAGTGAATTTGGAGCATGTGTATGTGTGTGTGTGGGGAGGAGGGGGCGTCTGAGTGACCCCAGAATGACCTATAAATATTTTTTTGCAACTTTATACTTGCAACTTTATGCAGGTATAAGGATGTTGTCATTGTAACTGGTGATGAATTTTCCCCAGCATATCCTGTACATCCTGGATGTCTGTTATGGTACCGCCGGCAGATGGCGCTGTGGCGACAACATGCACGAGCAGCTTGAGAATGCGCACGTGCACGTGATTGAAGTGTGCATGGACACTAAAGCTGGGTTAAGTGTCGCCAGCTGTCGCAATCAAGAGACTGTTTACTTAAACCCCTCATGGTCCTGTGCACATCATGCGGCATTAGTGTTGAAGTAACATAACATCACATCCCCTAAAGCAACGTAATGCCAAGCCAAGTAAAGTAAAGAAGTGAAAGGACTAACAGAGAAGACGATGGAATGTATAATGGTGCCAGGTTGTGATGTTGCCATGCTCTGTCTGTTTTCCTGTTACTTAGTTTAAACCCTGTCGTAGTTGAGTATTTGTATCCTGTCGAAGTCAAGAAAGTTTAAGTCCTGTCATAGATAAGAATGTTGATGCCATGCCCAAGATAAGTGTGCTTATCCCAAACTATAGTTAAATGAGATGTTCCTGTTCTAGTTAAATGAGATGTTCCTGTTCTAGTTAGATGTGTTCCTGCCATTGTTAGAGGATTGTTTCCTGTCTTGGTTATAAAGGACAACAGTTTGAGTTAAGTTTCACGCTCTTGCTTGAGTTAGAGTTTTATGTTTAGATCTGGTTTCCTGCCTCCTCGTGTGTTTATTTAAGTGGCACAATAAAGACTGCTCTCCAGCGTTTACTTCCTGTCTTTACGTCCTGTTATGTAACAATGTCATTAATCAAACACTGAAATACTGCAAGTGCTGAAGATAGCCCATAAGGCATGATGGCCAGAGGTGGTGCTAAAGGATTCTTTAGTTGACAAAGGGTAATTGTGGCTAAAGGTTGGTGATTAAAGTTGCAGAGACTTACTGTCCCACTGAGCAATTTACCCATTTATCACATAATGACATTTTCATTTCAGTGTGGGAAATGTACTAAATAAAACACAGCTGGACTGAAATATTTGTTAAAATATTTTTAACTTTACTGCATAGCTAGCTGTCTTTTCAAACAGAAAATCAAATAAAATGTGTATTTCCTGTTGGTTAACCATGTGGTTAACCATGTGATTACACTAGTCAGTGTAGTCTACTCAGGATAACTGTTCATGTCAGTGAGAAAACGATCTCATGCAGACATGAAGCATCAGAGCCAAAGCGTGTCACTGACCCATCAGGAAGCACATCTCTTTTGAATATTAATGAGTTTCCCACTGTCAGCCTACTTAAGAACGTATCACGTGATTTCTCCATTGTACCACCAGATGTCAGAATTTAGCGCAGAGAGAAGATTAATGTATTCATTAATTTATTCCTTTTGTTTTTAAGAACACAATAACCCTCAAATGTTTATTTTCAAATAAAAGATGAATTTGATTGTGTTTGATGAAGTTTGAAGGAGAAATGCAGAGGTGTTCGGTTTTATCTACACAGACATCAGCAGCTGAACTTCATACATTTTATTGATCATATTAAATTCTGCAGTAAAACTCAGTGTGAACTGTAAATTATCTTTATTTATATTTGATTCGGAGTGACAAAGTTCCCCAATCATAATATGTAAAAAAAAAAAAACAAACAAAAAAAAACAACCAACAAAACAAAAAAAACAAAAAACAGACTGTAGGATTAAAATTATTTGTTCATGCAAAAAAAAGTTTTAAAGAATACTTTAAATGAAAATATATATTGAATTTATTTTTTATATGAATTTACAAGAAAAATCAAATATTCATTTTTATTCTCACCACTTATTAGTTGATTAGATTAATGAGGTGAATGTTCATTCAGTCCCAATTACAGGAGAGATGATCAGTGGTGCTGAATTTTTACCTCCTGCATTTGAACAAGGACAGAAGTAAGGATAGAGTTTCTCAGTGAAAGACTGACCAGTGAAAGAGTAGATATGAAAGCTGGACTTCACATCATAAAAGGAGACCAGACCCTTCTCATAATCCACAAACACCCCCACCTTCTCCACCTTCTCTCTCAGTGTGAGGCGGACAGAGGGACCAGCAAATGCCCTATACTCATTCTCATTTCTCAACCCCACAGTCCATAATCCATACTGAGGTCTCAGTATAATCGTCCTCTTCCTGTTAATGGACTCTGTGGCGACTCCGAGATCCCACACAGTTTTCCCTCTGACCTGCACCTCATAATAAAATCTCCCTGAGGAGAAACTCTGCTTTCCCAGAACACAGACACATGGATTAAACCTCTGTGGTGTATCAGGGAGATTCTGTTCTGTGTCTCCATGTGTCACTTGTTTTCCATCAGCAGACAGGATGAGATCAGGATGAGCTGTATCAGGATCCAGAGTCACATCCACTGAGAGAAACACACAGAGTGAGATATGAGTTTGCAGGTAAAAAATATTAAATCATCATCAGTGGATCAGATTCATTAGGATTTACAAGAGGATTTGTAGAAGATTAAAGAATTAAACATTTTTAAATTATCCCTTGAAAAAAAGGGGAAAACATGTACAGTTGATGGTAGGAGCCTGTCAAAGATGAGAAAATAAAATGTTTTCCTTTTGAAACTTTACTTTAGTTATATATTTGTGTTTGTAATTTTTTTCTTCAGGAAAAACATAGAAAGAGTCAAAGAACATGGGAGAAAAACATTTGAGAGTAAATTTTGATGGACAAAATAAATTCACTGAGTCTGTAGTGATAAATATCTGATAACATTATTCTTTCGTTTAACTGCATGATAAAACCTTGCTTTCTCTGCCTATCAAAGGTTAATGATGTTTTCGTGTTATAAAAAAAAGTTCTGGGTTTTAATCTCATGTAGTTAATAATATAGTTTAAATATTTTTTTTTAAACATGCAGTGTCTCTATCACGTCATATGTTCTCTTCCAAACTCCAAGTTTTACCTCAGTCAGTGGTAGAGACACAAATCAAAGTTTTATCAAGCAGTTTAGAAAAAGAATAAAGTTAATCTCTGTCCAAACATACATGTTTCCTGCATGACTTTCTTAGTGAAATGTAAAAAGAAGATCAGTCTTTCTAAAGTAGAAAATGGTTTAAGGGCTTTAGTGCATGGCAGTAAAAGGGAGCTATAGTGAGGAGGATCATGAGAGACACTTTAAGACTTCCTTTTAGCTGGAGAGATCTACAGATGAAAATCAGTCTGATGATGCAGTGGTGTAATGCTGATATGTACATTTTAATATGAGAGGAAATCAGAAACCTCACTGTACCTGCATACTGCTGAATCATCTTCAGTTCTGTGGAAACTAATTACAACAAAATATCACTTTCATTAGATTTAAGATCATTTCAATGAAACACGTTTTAGACTTATAACTGAAAGAAAATGGTAAATATGAACGTTTCTCACCTGTTTCCTTTAAATTGTCATCCAGTGCTTTAGTGAGTTTCTCATTCAGAGTCTTCTGAAGCTGAGACAAAGCTGTCCTCACAGTGTCCCCACTCAGATCAGTGTTAATACTGATCTCAGTCCAGTTCTTGGTGTGTGGAGGGCTGCACACGGAGGAGTAAATCTACAGTAGAGCAGGAGAGAGGAGAAATCCCTCAGCATGGTGAGTGTTGTTCTGTGATGTTCTGCATTGCCAGTGAGCAGAGAGAGGACCACTGACCTGTAGGAGGTGGAGATGCTCCTCAGTGATTGAGAGTTGCTCCAGCTCAGTGTCTCTCCTCTTTAGCACAGTGATTTCCTGCTCCAGCTCTTTAATGAGTTCTTCAGCCTGCCTCTCTGCTGCTTTCTGCTTCTCCTCCATCACCTTGAGCAGCTCAGCCTGACTTCTCTCAATGGAGCGAATCAGAGCAGTGAAGACTTC
The DNA here is from genome assembly GCF_001660625.3 of Ictalurus punctatus. NCBI lineage: Eukaryota > Metazoa > Chordata > Actinopteri > Siluriformes > Ictaluridae > Ictalurus > Ictalurus punctatus. The sequence continues at coordinate 23,955,805 of NC_030422.2, forward strand.
AACACTGTCTGCTTTCTCTTTCTCTGTGCTTCTCTAAAGGAGGAACACATTTTCACTTCCATCAGATTACACTGAATAGTGAAACAATGTTTAATGCAGTTTGTTAATTTCTATAAAATAAAAAAGCAACTAAAAAGCACTTTGCTGAGCTCTACTGAGTGTTTGATCTCTTGGAGCTTCTTCAGTCGGTCGTGAATCATCTGCTGCACATCTGTCTGTGTTTTCTCCAGCTGTGTCTGAGGACAGAGTAAAAGAAAAATAGTTTTGTTAAAAAAAAGTGATTTGTCTAAATTTATCCACATATATGTGGAGATATAAGTTTTACTATAGTAAATAATTTCCTCATAATGATTTATTAATGTAAATAATTTAGCATTTTACAAGTGAAGCTGAATCAAATCATATAGCTGAACAGTGAAGGTTAAAGAAGTCTCGGAAATTGAATTTAAAACGTTTTAATCTGATCTACTACTGGATAAATTAAAATGTAATATCCATAAGAATAACCAAATCTGATGTTAATCAGTGTTTCTCACCTTCCTCTCTCTGTTTTCCTCCTCTATAGGAACAGTGTTGTGATTCTTGTGGTCTCCTTCAGTGCAGAACTTACACACACACGTCTGATCATCTCTACAGAACAGCTCCAGAGCTCTCTCATGTTTCTGGCAGATGAAATCCTCCAGGTTCTCCACAGGGTTTATTAGTTTGTGTTTCTTATGTTTGGGCATATTATTATGAAACTCTAGATGAGTTTCACACAAACTTGCACAACAATCCAGACAGCATTTCAGGGCCTTCAACTTCTCTCCAGTGCAGGCATCGCAAAGAACCTCTGGTTTGTCAGGACCACTTTTCTTCTTGAAGTGATCTGCAACCCCTCTCAGTGTTGTATTAATCTTCAGTTCAGGTCTCTTGGTGAATTCCTCTTTACATAATGGACAGTGACAATGTTGACTCTTCTCCCAGCGTTGTGTAAGGCAGCTCTTGCAGAAGTTGTGTCCACATGGAGTGGTGACTGGATCAGTGAACACATTCAGACAGACCGAACACTGCAGCTGATCTTCAGACAGGAGACTGCTGGAGTCATGAGAAACTAGGTTTGATAGAACAAAAGGTTACACATTGTTTATAAATAGTGTAGAAATACTGTAATTAGTTTCAACCTTGTCTCTATACAGTAAACTGAATCTGTAGTGAAGGTGTGAAAATCACAGACCAGAATTTCTACACGTTTTCCAGTACTGATATGAAAAATGCTTTTTATTCTAAACGCACTAACTGAAGTGTAGAGGCATTTGTTGAAGTTTCATTTAATGTTTTTGTTAAAACGTTTTGGTAGAATACCTTCATGAATTATACAGTCAAGTGTATTTACAAGTGTACTGTATCTCTTATATAAGACATAAAACACAGAACAATGTGCATTAAAAATAATCACTGACAGGATGGTGTGAAGTCATTTTCATCCCAGAGCTGAATATTTTTATATAAAACTGTACATGCTTGAGTGTTTTATTTCTCTTATACAGTATCACTGCAACGCTCCAACTATAACATATTTTTTAACAAAGTCACACTTTTATCAATCTGTTGTTACTTTAAATGTTGTGGAACATATGCAAAACAATTCAAAACCTTTATGTTCATTTCCAGAATGACAGATTTGAATGTACTCTCAAATGTTTTGACCTTACTGTATAATTAACTTTTTTTTTTAAATAATACTTTGTTCTATGTTCCTGTGGAACTGATTTTGTTTTATATTGATTGTATTTTATTTTTTCACATTTCATTAAGGACTTTTATTTTGGTGTTGTCTCCTCATAGGCAGGATATTGGGTAATTAATATGGGGAGAGTTGTATTGTGGAGAAGAAGAGTGCGGGGACGGAGTGGAGTTGATCCTTTCACTAGTTTTTCACTCTGAGCACAATAAAAAAGTTCAATGTCCTCGATATTTCAAGTCCATCATTATTGAAGAGTTATAATAGAACTCTTGAATGCTCGGTCACCTAAACCCACTGTACTGTTCTCACTAAATCAGGGGTCTCAAACTCCCGGCCTGCGGACCACTTCAGGCCCACCTTCCCCCTCAGTCCGGCCCACGACAGGATGTAAAAAAAATATATATATAATCTGGCCTGCCAAATCTAATGATATTTTATAGCAGTTTCATGCCAATTCAGCCTACCCTTTTGAAATAATTAAAATAAAAACACAATTCTGTTTTTTAAAAATGCATTTCGTTTGTCATGGCAAAGGTCAAAGTTGGCCAAAATGCGAAGGTGCTGAAGAACAAAGATGTTGCTGTCAAAATCAAAACGTAAGGTGGATGATGAACACAGACTGTTTCAAGAAAGATGGACTACCCAGTATTTTTGTGGAGTTTAATAGAAATGCTACCTGCCGGATATTTTATGTCCAGAAAAAAAGAGTGTGTTCAACTATATAGCGCTATCGGCTAACATGGTGGCGGAGCGGATCAGCGAGTTATCAAGTGACATTTATGATCAGTCACGTGATAAAGTTAAAGCTTTCACTGCATACTCTGTGGCACTGGATGAAAGCACAGATAAAACTGACAATGCTCAGCTCGCAATTTCATAAGGGGTATTAATGAGAAGTTCGAAGTGACAGAAGAGTTGCTAAGTTTTTGTCCAATGCACGGCCGCACCACATCCAAAGATATTTTTCAGGAGCTGTGTGACGCGTTTGAGCGTGTTCGTTTACCATGGAGCCAACTGGTAGGCATTACAACCGACGGAGCCCCATCTATGACAGTCAGAAAAAACGGACTGGTTGCGCTGGTACAAAGAAAATTAGAAGAGGAAAAAGCAGGTCCAGGTTCTGCACTGCATTATACACCAACAGGCACTGTGCAGCAAGTGCCTGAAATATGAACATGTCATGTCTGTTGTCCTGAAATGTATTAATTATATCAGATCCAGGGGTTTCCAGTACCACCAGTTCAGTGTGTGTGTGTGTGTGTGTGTGTGTGTGTGTGTGGGGGGGGGGGGGGGGTTCTGTCACGACTTCCCCTTGAAGAGCATGTGAATGCAGGCTGGCGTGCAAGGCGCTTTATTGTTGTTGACATTCATGACATTTGGACACATGCATTTGTTATGTTTTGTTATGTCTCCTCCCTGTTCCGTCATTGGCTATTGTGTCACGTGTGTCCGAATTGCCCTCGGCCGTCAGCCATTAAGAGGCTGATTATGTATGTATATATACCGCGCGCCTCCCAGCACACGGCGCGGAATATTAGAGTGGAATAGATAAGAAATTTAGATTGATATAGTGTAGTAGAGGAGAACCTTAGTATTGATTCCTTTCTACAGTTAGTCATAGTCCGTTTCATGTTAAGATTCGTTTGTTTGGTTCACGCTGGTTTCTCCGCTCCCAGTTCATAGTCATTGTTTATGTTTCATGTTTTGAATCTCGACTTGTTTTCCGTGACCACGACATATTTCCTGCCTTGCCCAGTTTATGCCTGTTTGCCGATCGCCTGACCTCTTGCATTTTGGATTATGTTTTTGGATCACGATTTGGATTAACCTGCCTGTGTCGCTCTTAAATAAAACTGTTTCTACTGCACTTGCATCCATCCTATCTTCCATACGTCACGAGACGTGACAATTTTCACCAGACATCAGTATTAACTCAAGAAATCTGGAAATATAAAGAATTCACAACATTAACGTCCATAAATAAAGTTATGTGTAATAAAGAGGAATGAAACAGGAAAAAAATGTTGAACACACTAGCTGAAATGTATTTAATACTTAGTGGACAAGCCTTTGTTTTGTAATGACAGCTTCAAGACGCTTTCTGTATGAAGAAATTAATCAGTATTCAGGTGTGATTTTGGCCTATTCTTCTAAACATATTGTCTTTAAATTTCATTCAATTGGATTCAAGTCAGGTGATTGACTGGGCCATTCTAACACCTTGATTTTTTTTTCTCTGAATCCAGTTGAGAGTTTCCTTTACTGTATGCTTTGGATCGTTCTCCTGCTGGAAGCTGCACCCATGTCTCATTCTCATCATCCTGGTGGATGGCTGCAAATTCTTCTCAAGTATCTCCCGGTAAAGGGCTCCACTCATCGTTCCTTCAATTATATGAAGTCTGCCAGTACCATGTGATGAAAAACAGCCCCACACCATGATGCTTCCACCTCCAAACTTCACTGTTGGAATAGTGTTTTTAGGATGATGTGCAGTGTCATTTCTTCTCCAAACATGGTGTGTAGTATGACAGCCAAAATGTTAAATTTTGCTCTCGTCTGAGCAGACTACACTCTCCCAGTATTTCATAGGCTTGTCCAAATGAGTTGTAGCAAACTTTAAACGAGCTTCGACATGCCTTTTCTTTAGTAATGGAGACTTGCGGGGTGAGCGTGAGCAGTGGAGTGCATGGAATATTGTTTTCTCTGTGACAATGGCACCTGCTGCCTCCAAGTGTTTCTGGAGCTCTTTCTGAATGGTCCTTGGCTATTGGGCTACTCTTCTGACTATTCTTCTGACTCCCTGGTCAGAAATCTTGCGAGGAGCTCCTATGCGTGGCCGGCTGATGACGGAGTGATTAATGAATGAATTACATCATTCATTAAATGATGCAGCACATCCACCATGCAGCACAAGCGCTTGTGAATTAGTTGTTACTATAGAAACAGTAACTTACATCTATGTAATAATTTAATAAATACAAATACAAATCATATATAAGCTGTATAACTTACATGAACGTTGTTCTTCCATGCTCCTCCTTCTTCCGCCTTTTGTTGGTGATGAAGATTCAGCTATTTACTTCCTCCTGTGTTTTGAATCTTTTCAGTAAGAAATCACATCATTCAGTTCACACATGTAACAGTATGAGGTGATACTGATTAGTCTGTTTGACTCAGCATGCTTGTCTGCAGTGTTAAACATGAGCAATGACACTGGAAGAATTTCACTGATCAATCTCACAGCTCTCAGATCAGTAACTGTATCATTCACAGTTTCTCACTTCCTGATGATTGTAGAAGTGTTTATGTTTCACCCAGTGCTCACCTCTGTACTTCTAACACACACACACACACACACACACACACACACAAACACACAGGTAATTAAGTTCAGCTCACACATTTGGACAAATGTAGTCATTAAGCATAAAGTATAATTGTATTTTAACTTGTATTTAAGTGTTCATGCTGGAATCAGTTCAACACTCCACTTTTGAGCAGTTAATAAAATAAAGGAACCTTTGACTCTGTTTTTCAGCTTTGCTGCCTCGGTTGATCACTGATCATTAAATACACAGTATAAAAAACACAGTTATAATCAGTTTGTATTTCAGAGTCAGTGTTTCAGCAGTGTGTTAGAGACCCTGTCTCTGTCTGATATTGTTTACCTGTGCAGTTTATCCTGATAAATCACACACTGACAAAACCTCTGAACTATAAAACATTCACTGAAGTACATACCTTTATTTTACTTTCCTCTTTTCAGGGAGTGAGAATTGTCTGCTTTTATATTCCAGAGTCAGTTAATAATCCTGCAGTTAATTTCAGAAATTAATGTGAAAATAAGGGTTTCTTCTCGATGTGAGCTAACTGCTTTTCTCTTTCACTTTAGTCACTTCCTTGTTCACTTTGTACTGGTTGATAAAGGGACAGTTCCACATATGATCACAATGCAGTTTGTCTGCACCTCCCTAGCTTCACCTCTGCTCATGTGTATTTATAGTCATTCAAACTGCACATGAAATGTTGTGCCTAGATGTTAATATGCTATATGCCTTGGGTTTATAAGTAGCACATATTTTAGCTAGGTCACATGACTTAAGACTTTAGAAGACATAATATTTAAATAAAAGTATATTTACATCATTGTGAACTACATTTCTTGTGAAATAATCAGTATTTATACATTAATACTAAAAGCATGAGCTTATAAAAAAAGATATTAAATGTCTGTCTCATGAATATTCTGGTGTAAAGTTGAGCCCATTGTTGTCTAAATGACTGCAAGTTTCCCATGTCCTGTGGCTGAAAAACAAACTAAAATCATCACCCCTTCAGCAACCGTGCTTGACAGTTGGTTTGAGGTGTTTGTGGTGATATGCTTTGTTTGGTTTTCCCGAAATATGGAGCTGTACATGATGACCAAACCTCTCCACCATGGTCTCATCGTCCAAAGGATTTTGTGGTTAATTCAGATGCAATTTTGAAAACCTAAATCATGCTTCATTTAATTTTTTAGAGAGAAGGGGCATTTTTCTAGACATCCTTCCCTGAAAGCCATATGAGTTAATTTTTCTGCTTGTGATGTAATGAACATAAACATTTACTGTGTTTATGGCCTGTAGGTCACATCCCAGAGGAAAGAAAAATAAAAATGAGATCTCTTTAACAGCTCAAATGTTTCTCCGAGCCAGAAATTAGGTTATATGAACATCAAATGGAGACTTTAATTCTCCTGCTTCTCAAATTTTTCTCCTGAGAAAAAAAACATTGTCTCCCACATTCGTCTCCTCTTACGTTTCAGAAGAGACCTCAACATCACACACTGTGCAAGTGAAAGGTTTCAATATGCACTCAAACATTTCTTAATTTTACTGTAAATATTCATTAATAATAATATTATGAATAATGAGTAATATTCTAGGATTGTGTCATAAGCCATCATTATTGTCCATTTCAGCAAAAAAAATCTACATGGTGGGTTTTACCTTTACATGTTAAACAAAGGAAAAAGGTTATGTATCCACCATGAAGCACACTGTACACTAGTGTTATATTTGTTAAACAAACCAAATCTTACCTGTGTGTTTCCCCTCTAAAGGTGTGTACGAGCTGAGTTGCTGCACGAAGAACATAATTATTGTACTTTAAACTCTTCTCTAGCTGTAATACAGGAAGAGCCACATTTCTCAGTGCTACAGTTAAACCTGTTCCTCAGTGAAGTCAGTCAAACTAATTCTCTGTTGGTGACGTGTGATGAAGAGTTGAGTTGATAAACACAGACACATTACTAGCATTGCTACTGGTATAAAGTTGGCTTCACGTTGGATGTTCGATATTCGCAGCTATGTGGAAATTAAGGGACCGTCTCTAAAGATACAAACGACATTGTTAAACACATTTCTAACTTCAATAGCATTTGAAGGGAATGACTTACATATAACCAACTGTAAAGTGTTCATGTAGGTGTCAGCTATATCGCACACCTTTTTAGATTTTACAAAATAAACTATTAAATCATATTTAAATATTGCCATGTATTTTATTACTGCATGGGCAAATACACAAAATATACCATTATTTAAAGCTCAATAGCATTTGAAGGGAATGATTGACAGTCATGAAGCCAACTGTAAAGTGTTCATCTAGGTGTCAGGTATTCAATTCAATTCAATTTTATTTGTATAGCACTTTTTACAATACATATTGTCTCAAAGCAACTTTACAGAAACATATAAAACATGGTATACAGATTTTAAGTGTGTGAATTAATCCTAATTGATCAAAACGGTGGCAAGGAAAAACTCCCTAAGATGTAAAGAGGACAAAACCTTGAGAGGAACCAGACTCAGAAGGGAACCCATCCTCATCTGGGTAACACCAGATAGTGTAAAAAAGTTCATTATGGTTTTATATGAAGTCTGTTTGGCCTTAGAAGCAGCCGTAGTCCCCGCAATCTGGAATTGGAGTAGATGAGAGCTCCATACAGGGGTAGGACATCCGAAATGGATCAGGCAGGTCCGGAGAGCAGAAAGGATCAGGATCTCTAGTATCTCCATAAAATCGTGTGCGGCTCGACAGAAGGAGAGAGGGAGAGAAGAGATTGTTAGGACTGTGCTTAGTGTAACAGAAAATCTAGTCATGGTAGGCTTGAGTAAACAAATACGTTTTAAGTCTAGACTTAAACACTGAGACTGTGTCTGAGTCCTGAACACTAATTGGAAGACTATTCCATACCCGTGGGGCTCTATAAGAGAAAGCTCTTCCCCCTGCTGTAGCCTTCACTATTCGAGGTACCATCAAATAGCCTGCATCTTTTGATCTATGTAGGCGTGTCTGATCAACAAAAAGCAAAAGGTCTCTTAGATACTGTGGCACGAGACCATTTAGTGCTTTATAAGTTAATAATAGTATTTTATAATCAGTACAAGATTTCACTGGGAGCCAATGCAGTGTTGATAAGATCAGGGTGATGTGGTCGTATCTTCTGGTTCTAGTTAGGACTCTAGCAGCTACATTCTGGACTAACTGGAGTTTGTTTATGCTCCTACTGGAACATCCAGACAGTAAGGCATTACAGTAATCTAATCTAGAGGTGACGAAAGCATGAACTAATATTTCTGCATCATGTTGTGATAATATATTTCTTATTTTAGCAATATTTCTGAGATGAAAGAAGCCTATCCTAGTAATATTATCAACATGAGTATCAAATGATAGACTGGAGTCAATAATTACAGCAAGGTCTTTTACTGCTGCACATGATGAAATAGAAAGTCCATCCAGAGTTACTATGAGATCAGAAAGACTACTTCTAGCTACAAATGGTCCTAATAGAAGTTCTTCTGTCTTATCAGAATTAATTAAGAGGAAGTTAATAAGCATCCAGTGTCTAATGTCCTTTACACATTCCTCAACTTTATTATGCTGCTGTCTGTCCTCTGGCTTCGTTGAAACATACAGCTGTGTATCATCAGCATGACAGTGGAAGTTAATTCCATGTTTATGAATAATTTGACCTAGAGGTAGCATATATAAAGTAAAAAGCAGTGGGCCTAAAACAGAACCTTGTGGAACACCAAATTTAACCTCGGTATGCGTGGACAAATCGCCATTTACATCTACAAACTGATAACGATCAGTCAAATAAGACCTGAGCGAGGAGAGGGCTGTTCCCTTAATGCCAGCAACATTTTCTAGTCTATCAAGGACAATAGTATGATCAATAGTATCAAAAGCTGCACTAAGATCAAGTAACACAAGCAATGAGACACAACCCTGAGGCCAGTAGCAGGTCATTTACTACTTTAACTAGCGCTGTCTCTGTGCTATGATGAGGTGTAAATCCTGACTGATGCATTTCATGAATGTTATTCCTATGCAAGTACAAACATAGCTGCTGTGCTACAACCTTTTCTAATATCTTGGAGAAAAAGGGGAGATTTGATATAGGTCTATAGCTGGACAGTTGAGAGGGGTCAAGGTCAGGTTTTTTAATCAGGGTTTTAATAACTGCTCATTTAAATGATTTAGGTACATAGCCAGTGCTAAAGGAAGAATTGATTCTATTTAAAAGCGGTTCAATTACTCCAGGACAAATCTGTTTACAGAAACATGTAGGTACAGGATCTAGTAGGCAAGTTGATGATTTCGCTGAAGAGATTAAAAAGCTAGTTCGGTCTCTCTAAGGGGAGTAAAACATTCTAAACATTGTTCTGATATTGCTATATTATCGTCTATAGGGTCAGTTATAAAACCGTCTGGTTTTAATTTAATAACCTGAATTTCACATCTAATATCTTCAACTTTACCAATGAAAAATTTCATGAAATCTTCGCTGCTATGTAATGATTGAGTGCTTCTCTCTGTAGTGGTTTTATTCTTAGTTAATTTTGCTACCGTGTTGAATAGAAATCTCGAATTGTTTTTGTTATCTCCTATTAAGGTGGAGAGATAGACTTTTCTAGCAGCACTAAGAGATTGTCTATAGTTCAGTAGACTCTCCTTCCATGCTGTTTGAAATACCACCAACTTGGTTTGACGCCATTTACATTCTAATTGTCGAGTGGTCTGTTCTAAGGTATACGTTTGATCGTTATACCAGGGCGATAGGTTTTTCTCTTGATTATTTTTCTTTTGAGTGGAGCCACTCTATCTAGCATGTAGCAGAGCGTTGACTCTAAGCATTCTGTCGCTTGATCGAGTTCTGTCAGATCAGACGGTGATCCAAATCTAACTGATGTCTCTGGGAGGTTATTTATGAAGCTCGGTGCAGTAGCTGATGTGAAAGTACGTTTTCTGCAGTAGTGAGGCGAGGTGGAAATATTATGATCAATACGTATTATGAACGAGATAAGATAATGGTCTGAGACAACTTCGGACTGTCAAAAAAATTACAATATTTTCTATATAATGAGTCTTTATTGATCACATATACAATTAAATTATTTTCTTCGCATACCCCAGCATGTCAGAAAGCTGGGGTCAGAGCGCAGGTTCAACCATGATACAGCATCCCTGGAGCAGAGAGGGTTAAGGGCCTTGCTCAATGGCCCAACAGTGGCAGTTTGCAGTGCTGGGGCTTGAATTCCCGACCTTCCGATCAGTAACCCAGAGCCTTAACCGCCAAGCCACCACTGCCCCTACGTTTAATCCGTATGTTAGTATGAGGTCAAGAGTGTGACCACCATTATGAGTAGGTCCGATTACGTTCTGATTAACCCCTACTGAATCTAAGATGGACACATCAGCTGTTCTCAGTGGGTCTTCCAGGTTATCAAAATGAATATTAAAATCACCAACGATTAATGCTTTATCTACAGACACAACCAGGTTTGAGATAAAGTCTGCAAATTCACTAAGGAAATCAGTATGTGGCCCTGGGGGTCTGTAAATAATAATCAGAGGAATTGACTCATTTTTTGTAGCTACATAAGTTATACTGTTATAAAGAATTTCAAAAGATTTAAATTCATAACTAAGTTTTTGTGTGACGCCTAGATTTTGACTAAGTGCGACACCTCCTCTACCAGTTGAACGAGGCAGATGCACATAACTGTATCCAGGAGGACTGGCTTCATTTAATGCTATGTACTCGTTTGGTTTAATCCAAGTTTCCGTTAAACACATTATATTACATTCCTGATCAGTAATGAGTTCGTTAACAATAAGAGCCTTGACTGTCTTTATCTATTTCGATGTGCTAACGATTGTGAACAAAAACTAAACAAACAGATAAAAACAAAATCACAACGCAAGTAGTTTATTTATTTATTTCCCACAAGAATAATGTTTAGAATTAAACATATTTGTTTATGCACAACAAACCCCAGGTATTAAAATAAACCGTAAAGCACTTTAAAAGGGGAATATGTATTTCTAAATCTTACCAGAAAAAAAAAATATTTTCACCATTTAATAGATCATTAAATTTGTGAGGTGAAAATTTATTTAGTCTTAAATACAGGAGAGATGATCAACTGTGCTGAATTTATTTTTGTTTTTTTGTTTTTACCTCCTTTAGTGGTGATGATTTTTTACCTTCTTTTTTACCTCCTTCATTTGAACAAGGACTGAAGTAAGGATAGAGTTTGTCAGTGAAAGACTGACCAGTGAGAGAGCAGATATGAGAGCTGGACTTCACATCATAAAAGGAGACCAGACCCTCCTCATAATCCACAAACACCCCGACCTTCTCCACCTTCTCTCTCAGTGTGAGGGGGACAGAGGGACCAGTACAAGCCGTATACTTATTCTCATTCCTCAGTATCACAGCCAAGAATCCATTCTGAGGGGTCAGATTAAATGTTCCTTTCCTGTTACTGGATGTTACTGGATCCCACGCAGGGTGCCAATATTAATGGAGGACACTGTGTAAAATACACAACCATTTACACAAGCTTAACTTCAAAATTTAAAAGGTGATCCTTTGGCACTTTTTCAAATAAAAGCTATTATGTTCTTTACTTTCTTAATATGTATTAAATTATTTTCAGCAAAAAAAGCAACTTTCATTATAGGGACTAGCCAGTCTGAGCCATAACTTAAAAACTATCACAGTATTCCTATCGTCAATAGGCGTAAAAAGGAGCTATCAGGGGCACAAAGGGAGCTGAAGTTTCCAGAGCATGCTCTGAAGACCGAGTGCCCCACAAGGTGGGGATCGAGGCAAGCCATGATAGAAAGAGTCCTGGAGCAGCAGAAGGCCATTGCTCATGTCTTGTCCACTGACAGAAAGGCCCGACAACTCATCCCCACATGGCAGGAGGCAGGACAGTGACGTCCTGGAGGCCATCAACAATTCCCTCTGCCCTCTGACTGAGTTTACTGATGCGCTTTCCAGTGAAAAATATGTCAGTGTGTCCTTTGTAAAACCAGTCCTCCACCTTTTCAGCTCCTCTATCCTGAAAGTGAAGGATGATGATCCAGACCTAATACGCACCATCAAGACCAAAATCCTGAGCTACCTGGATGAAAAATATAAGGAGCCTCTGACACAATATCTGCTTGACATTGACAGAATTTATTATAAATGAATTAAATGAAGTAGATTCAAATGTGCTACAAAATCAGGTGCTGTAATGTGCTGTAATCTACTTTCTGGATATGCATGTTAAATACATTATATTATTGATCATTAGATTTACTATACTCTTTTCATGGTGATGGGCCCAACTGATCCCCATGTTGAGACTGCTGAGGAGCCACTGAGGGAACCACACCAAGACCCTCACCCCACCACGAACAACAAGCTATAGCCTCTGAGCTACAGTCTTACCTACAATTAGACAACCTTGACAGTGAGGAGGATCCGCTGGACTGGTGGAGGGAACACCAGAGACTCTATCCATGACTCTTGAAACTGGCAAAAAAGTACTTGTGCATTCGGGCCACAAGTTCCCCTTCAGACAGGGTTTTTAGCACGGGGGGAAATGTAGTGACCTGCCTTCGCTCCTCTCTCAAGCCAGAAAATGTTGACAGGCTGGTGTTTCTTGCCAAAAACCTGTAAACACTGTTATTGCCTTTTCTGCACAGGCCTGAATTGCTTTCATTTGGTTGCATATTGTTATATTTGATAGATATTTTCATTTGATTGATGGCATTTTTATTTCTACTTATCCTATATTTTGGGTACAATTTTATTTAGATTTTGCTTCTACGAGATGATGCACTTTAAGGACCCGTCTAATCTGATGCAAAGATTTGTACATTAGCAGGAATGTAGTACAACATGGAGCTGAAAGCAGCGGTCTGTTTATTTAAATGTGAAAGTGCAATAATAATATATTGTCCCTAAAATCAGTGAATAATCGTGATAAATAATCGTGATCTCAATATTGATCAAAATAATCGTGATTATCACATTGGTCATAATCACGCAGTCCTACACTGACCAATCAGGTAGCGCTTCCTTCATGAATATTAATGAGGTTCCATCTGCCATCCTATGTTTAAGAAATTTGTTTTCCGAAAATGTATGGGATCAAGTTCCCATCAAAAGTATTACGATCACAGATCTAAATAATAATATGTATAAAAGTATTAAAAAAATAATAACTCCCCTTTTTGATTGATTGGCTAGAGGAGGAGCTGTAGTGGACCAATGGTGACGCTAAATCCCGCCCTCATTTACATGAAACTCGAACTGCAACATTTGGAAAAGTGGAGAATGTGGAAACAAGAGAGAAGGAAAAACAGCACAAGCGTTCAAAAAAGAAAACATGAGCAGAAAATGTCAGAGAGCACAAAAACACAGTAATATAACCAAGGAAAACGATTTTGTGCGCGATTCAAAAAACTTTGAATTCATGTTTAGTTTTTTGCGATATAATTCTGTATGTTTTTAAAAAAATGTTTGATTCACGCTTATTATTTTTCGATCCGTGACCGCAATACTTTTGACGGGAAATTGATCCCATAAAAATAGACCACACAATTTCACCTTTGTTCCAGCAGATGGCAGAAATTAGTGCAGAGAGAGGATTCATTTATTCACTCATTTCTTTTTTTAAAGAATACAATAACACTGACATGTTTATTTCTAAATAAAAGATGACTGTGATTATGTTTGTGTTTGATGAAGTTTGAAGGAGAAACTCAGTGGTGTTCGGTTTTATCTACACAGACATCAGCAGCTGAACATCATACATTTTATTGATCATATTAAATTCTGCAATAAAACTCAGTGTGAACTGTAAATGATCTTTATTCATATTTGATTTATAGTGACAAAGTTCCACAATCATAATGTGTAAAAACACACTGTAGGATTAAAATAAATTTGTTTATGTGAAAAAAACAAGTATTAAAATAAACTGTACAGAACTTTAAAAGGGAATATGTATTTCTAAAATTTACCAGAAAAAAGTAATATTTATTTTTATTCTCACCATTTAATAGATGATTATATCTGTGAGGTGAAAATTCATTCAGTGTTAAATACAGATGATCAGTGGTGTTGAATTTTTACCTCCTGCATTTGAACAAGGACTGAAGTAAGGATAGAGTTTCTCAGTGAAAGACTGACCAGTGAAAGAGTAGATATGAGAGCTGGACTTCACATCATAAAAGGAGACCAGACCCTCCTCATAATCCACAAACACCCCCACCTTCTCCACCTTCTCTCTCAGTGTGAGGGGGACAGGGGAACCAGCAAGAGCCGTATACTGATTCTCATTCCTCAGCCGCACAGTCCAGAATCCATTCTGAGGTCTCAGTGTAATCTTCCCCTTCCTGTTAATGTTCTCTCTTGCGACTCCTAATGTCCACTTAGTTTTTCCTCTGACCTGCACCTCATAATACAATCTCCCTGAGGAGAAACTCTGCTTTCCCAGAACATTAACACATGAATTAAACCTCTGTGGTGTATCAGGGAGATCCTGTTCTGTGTCTCCATGTGTCACTTGTTTTCCATCAGCAGACAGGATGAGATATGAATGAGCTGTATCAGGATCCAGAGTCACATCCACTGAGAGAAACACACAGAGTGAGATGTGAGTTTGCAGGTAAAAAATATGAAATCATCATCATCAGTGGATCAGATTCATTAGGATTTATAAGAGGATTTGTAGAAGATTAAATAATGAAACATTTTAAATGATCTCTTGTAAAAAGATAAAAACTTGTACAGTTGATGGTAGGAGCCTGTCAAAGATGAGAAATATAAAATGTTTTCCTTTGAAACTTTATTTCATATTTTAGAGTCACAGAACATGAGAGAAACACACACGCACGCACGCACGTGACTTTTGTTTGCCTTGCACAAAAACATTTACATTTGATAGGCAAAGAAATTAAAGTTTAATACTCATGAATTTAAAAAAAAAAAAAAAAGGATAAAGTGAATCTCTGTCCAAACATACATGTTTCCTGCATGACTTTCTTAGTGAAATGTAAGAAGAAGATCAGTCTTTCTAAAGTAGAAAAGGGTTTAAGGGCTTTAGTGCATGGCAGTAATAGGGAGCTATAGTGAGGAGGATCATGAGAGACACTTTAAGACTTCCTTTTAGCTGGAGAGATCTACAGATGAAAATCAGTCTGATGATGCAGTGGTGTAATGCTGATATGTACATTTTAATATGAGAGGAAATCAGAAACCTCACTGTACCTGCATACTGCTGAATCCTCTTCAGTTCTGTGGAAACGAATCACAACAAAACATCACTTTCATTAGATTTAAGATCATTTTAATGCAACACATTTTAGACTTATGCCTAAAAATTGTTAAATATGAAAGTTTCTCACCTGTTTCCTTTAACTTGTCATTGAGTGTTTTAGTGAGTTTCTTATTCAGAGTCTTCTGAAGCTGAGACAGAGCTGTCCTCACAGTGTCCCCACTCAGATCAGTGTTAATACTGATCTCAGTCCAGTTCTTGGTGTGTGGAGGGCTGCACATGGAGGAGTAAATCTACAGTAGAGCAGGAGAGAGGAGAAATCCCTCAGCATGGTGAGTGTTGTTCTGTGATGTTCTGCATTGCCAGTGAGCAGAGAGAGGAACACTGACCTGAAGGAGGTGGAGATGCTCCTCAGTGTGTGAGAGCTGCTCCAGCTCAGTGTCTCTCCTCTTTAGCACAGTGATTTCCTGCTCCAGCTCTTTAATGAGTCCTTCAGCCTGCCTCTCTGCTGCTTTCTGCTTCTCCTCCATCACCTTGAGCAGCTCAGCCTGACTTCTCTCAATGGAGCGAATCAGAGCAGTGAAGACTACAACACTGTCTGCTTTCTCTTTCTCTGTGCTTCTCTAAAGGAGGAACACATTTTCTCTTCCATCAGATAAAACTGAATAGTGAATTAGTGTTTAATGCAGTTAAAAGTCATGGCATGTTCTACACACTTTGCTGACATCTACTGAGTGTTTGATCACTTGGATCTTCTTCAGTCGGTCCTGAATCATCTGCTGCACATCTGTCTGTGTTTTCCCCAGCTGTGTCTGAGGACAAAGTTGAAGACAATATAATATGTAAAGTAATAGATTTCTTTTTGTTTCAAATGCATTCTTAGAAATGATTTGTATTTTTTTTTAAAATAATTAAGTTAAATTATACCACATAACTGTTGAATTCTCGATTTTGATTGGCTGACAGATGTTCTGAGGTTTGAAAATATTTTTTTAGTAAATGCATAGCCAAAGTAGTCAGGTCTTGACCGCATATCTATTCCATAAAACTTCGCCAAGTTAACTGAACTAACAGAAATGTTAGCCTACTGTCCACCACAGCACACACAATTAACAACAAACAAAATGACAGAAAATTGAGATTTTCCAGACATATGTAAGGAATAATTGATGACGGACCGTTTAATTATTAGAAAAATAATGCGCATGGTAATGCAGCCACAAAGCGAAGTGGAGACTTGAGC
The DNA here is from genome assembly GCF_001660625.3 of Ictalurus punctatus. NCBI lineage: Eukaryota > Metazoa > Chordata > Actinopteri > Siluriformes > Ictaluridae > Ictalurus > Ictalurus punctatus. The sequence continues at coordinate 23,972,387 of NC_030422.2, forward strand.
CATTGATATGCAGTTACTGGAGAGAGGGAGAGAGAGAGAGAGAGCACACGTGATAAGCTAATGAACAAATATCAATATTTATTTATCTATTCGTTGTATTTTCTGCAGTTTTATTAAAAATGAAAATCACTGTATCTTCTGGATATTTATTTATTCTATTTTATATTATCAGCATTAAATGAAAAAATAATAATAAATACCTGTAGCCTCTCTCTCATTCTCTCTCTCTCTCTTTCCAATAAATGCATATTCGTGGCTTGTGTAACATCATGCCTATTTATAGGCTTGTCGTGATCAGGTGACGTGACAATTAAGTGCGTTGTGTGATATATAAACGACATCTGTGAACCGCCGTCAGCCTCTATTATCTCTAGTGAAGACGCAATTCACAGGCATGCTCCAGTATGACAAAGCTACGCAATGTGTCGTTTCCTGCTCAGGGAACCCAGACGTTCCCTTTCAAAAGGAACGCCATGTTGTGTTAGCTGAACGCTGTGGGAACGAGATTACCGACTCCATCATCCTGAGGGTATGGCCTGTTTAAAAAGATCCGAGCCTGGGAATGAATGTATATCCAGTCTGTAAAATCAAATTAATGCGTGTGGCGTAGACCACCCGGCAGCAGCACACACATCCTGTAAGGATACCCCGTTGGACAAAGCCTTCGAGGAGGCGACCCCCTTAGTGGAATGAGCCCAGAGGCGTAGCTAGACCATGTGCCTCATAAGTGATAGAGATTGCTTCCACTGTCCAATTAGAGATGCGCTGCCTCAACACAGCATCACCTCTACTGTCACCGCCAATGCCGACCAGCAGCTCCTCTGACTTACCCCGCTGGCCAGAGCAGTGGACGTAAGAACAGAGAGCCCTTACTGGACACAGTGGGTGCAATTTCTCTTGTTCCAGTATGATGAACGGAGGATAGCAGAAAGCCTGCAACACTACTGGCTGGGCAGCAGATGTAGGCACTTTAAGAACATAATCTGGCCTAGGATACAGGAAGGCCTTGGCTAATCCAGGGGTAAAGTCAAGGCAGGAAGGGGCAACAGAGAGCTTGTAGATCTCCTACTCGCTTGAGAGATGTCATGGCCAGTAGAAGACTACCTTTAGAGTCAGAAGCTTCTCAGAGGCTGACTCTAAGGGCTCTATTCTAATTATTATTATTTTGTGTGTGTGTGGGTTTTTTTTTTGGCTTTCCATAATGGAAGGAGGAGATGCGATGCGAGATCCAAAATCCAGCAGAGAGCCGGACCTGGAAAACAGAGCAAGAGATAGAGCAGCGCTCGTCTCCAGCTCCTCTTCCAAATCCATATGAGGTCCCCAGGACCTTGGCAGCAGCCGGCCCAGGTCCGCAAGGCGAACTGCGAGCGGAACTGCCTAATTGTAAGGCGTTCACAATGCGCACAGTCAGACCTCTCGAGGGCTTCCGTGGGGTTCTCCATCCCTAGATACTTCACACAGAAAGTGTGCGGTCCACCCCGTGATGAAAGGGGAGCAAGGCGTGACACTCTTCCTGAATTCTCTCACTCATACTTTTCTCACTTTTTTTTTAGAGGGACAGGAAAGAAAAGAGATTTTTTTTTGGAAAAGATAGAGGGAAATGAGTCTTTTTGCGAGCGTTACACAAACAACCGACATGCAGTCTTGCTAGAAGATAATAAGGCTGACGGTGCGGTTCATAGGTGTCATTTATATATCATGAGACGTGCTTAATTGCCACGTCACCTGATCACGGCAGCCTATAAACAGGCATGATGTTACACAAGCTTCAGATGCTGGTTATGCGCGAGGGCGCTTCCCACAGCCTTCAGCAAACGTAACGTGGAGTTCCCTTTGAAACAGAACACACCTGAGGTGTAATGGCATTTCCACCTTGAGGTATGTATTATTTTCTAATAATTCAATGGCTCGTCGTAAATTCCTTACTTAACTTTGGTTGATTGTGCTTATTAATTTCAGGGACTCATGTGGGGAAGAGTACAATCCAACTATATAACTGAGTACTAAAGGCTTAACAGCAACTTAATAACAGTTCTTTAAAATTTAAACTGATAATCTGCAGATATTTAACCACTGATCTACTTCTTGATAAATTAGTTCGCATTATCTATAAGAATGTACAAAAGCGGACGTTAATCAGTGTTTCTCACCTTCCTCGCTCTGCTCTCCTCCTCAATAGGAACAGTGTTGTGATTCTTGTGGTCTCCTTCAGTGCAGAACTTACACACACACGTCTGATCATCTCTACAGAACAGCTCCAGAGCTCTCTCATGTTTCTGGCATATGTAGTCCTCCAGGTTCTTCACAGGGTTTATTAGTTTGTGTTTCTTAAGTTTGGGAATATTATTATGTGGCTCTAAATGGGTTTTACAGAGAGTCAGTCCACAATCCAGACAGGATTTCAGGGCCTTCAGCTTCTCTCCAGTGCAGGCATCACAAAGAACCTCAGGTTTGTCTTGGCCACTTTTCCTCTTGAAGTGATCTGTAACCTCTCTCAGTGTTGTATTAATCTTCAGTTCAGGTCTCTTGGTGAATTTCTCTTTACATAATGGACAGTGACAGTGTTGACTCTTCTCCCAGCACTGTGTAAGGCAGCTCTTGCAGAAGTTGTGTCCACATGGAGTGGTGACTGGATCAGTGAACACATCCAGACAGATCGAACACTGCAGCTGATCTTCAGACAGGAGACTGCTGGAGTCACGAGAAACTAGAGTTTGATAGAACAAAAAAGTTACACATTGATTATAAATAGTGTAGAAATACTGTAATTAGTTTCAACCTTGTCTCTATACAGTAAACTGCATCTGTAGTGAAGCTGTGAAAATCACACACCAGAGTCTCTACACATTTTCCTGTACTGATATGAAAAAGACTTTTTATTCACACTAACTGAAGTGTAGAGGCATTTGTTGGAGTTTCATTTAATGTTTGTGTTAAAACTTCTTTGTAGAATACCTTCATGATTTATACAGTCAAGTGTATTTACAAGTGTACTGCATCTCTTTTATAAGACATAAAACACAGAACAATGTGCATTAAAAATAATCACTGACAGGGTGGTGTGAAGTCGTTTTCATCCCAGAGCTGAATATTTTTATATAAAACTGTACATGCTTGAGTGTTTTATTTCTCTTATACAGTATCACTGCAACGCTCCAACTATAACATATTTTTTAACAAAGTCACACTTTTATCAATCTGTTGTTACTTTAAATGTTGTGGAACATATGCAAAACAATTCAAAACCTTTATGTTCATTTCCAGAATGACAGATTTGAATGTACTCTGAAATCTTTTGACCTTACTGTATAATTAACTTTTTTTTTTAAAATAACACTTTGTTCTATGTTCCTGTGGAACTGATTTTGTTTTATATTGATTGTATTTAATTTTTTCACATTTCATTAAGGACTTTTATTTTGGTGTTGTCTCCTCATAGACAGGATATTGGGTAATTAATATGGGGAGAGTTGTATTGTGGAGAAGAAGAGTGCGGGGACGGAGTGGAGTTGATCCTTTCACTAGTTTTTCACTCTGAGCACAATAAAAAAGTTCAACGTCCTCGATATTTCAAGTCCATCATTATTGAAGAGTTATAATAGAACTCTTGAATGCTCGGTCACCTAAACCTACTGTACTGTTCTCACTAAATCAGGGGTCTCAAACTCCCGGCCTGCGGACCACTTCAGGCCCACCTTCCCCCTCAGTCCGGTCCACGACAGGATGTAAAAAAAATAATATAATCTGGCCTGCCAAATCTAATGATATTTTATAGCAGTTTCATGCCAATTCAGCCTACCCTTTTGAAATAATTAAAATAAAAACACAATTCTGTTTTTTAAAAATGCATTTCGTTTGTCATGGCAAAGGTCAAAGTTGGCCAAAATGCGAAGGTGCTGAAGAACAAAGATGTTGCTGTCAAAATCAAAACGTAAGGTGGATGATGAACACAGACTGTTTCAAGAAAGATGGACTACCCAGTATTTTTGTGGAGTTTAATAGAAATGCTACCTGCCAGATATTTTATGTCCAGAAAAAAAGAGCTTGTTCAACAATATAGCGCTATCGGCTAACATGGTGGCGGAGCGGATCAGCGAGTTATCAAGTGACATTTATGATCAGTCACGTGATAAAGTTAAAGCTTTCACTGCATACTCTGTGGCGCTGGATGAAAGCACAGATAAAACTGACAATGCTCAGCTCGCAATTTCATAAGGGGTATTAATGAGAAGTTCGAAGTGACAGAAGAGTTGCTAAGTTTGTGTCCAATGCACGGCCGCACCACATCCAAAGATATTTTTCAGGAGCTGTGTGACGCGTTTGAGCGTGCTTGTTTACCATGGAGCCGACTGGTAGGCATTACAACTGACGGAGGCCCATCTATGACTGGCAGAAAAAACGGACTGGTTGCGCTCGTACAAAGAAAATTAGAAGAGGAAAAAGCAGGTCCAGGTTCTGCACTGCATTATACACCAACAGGCACTGTGCAGCAAGTGCCTGAAATATGAACATGTCATGTCTGTTGTCCTGAAATGTATTAATTATATCAGATCCAGGGGTTTGCAGTATCACCAGTTCTGTGTGTGTGTGTGTGTGGGGGGGGTGGGGGGGGGGGGGGGGTGGGGGGTGGGGGGTGGAGTTCTGTCACGACTTCCCCTTTAAGCAGCATGCTGAAGAGTGTCACGATTCCCCCTTGAAGCAGCGTGCTCTAAGCGTGAATGCGCGAGCACCTGCTTTTCCGCTGTTGACCATAGTGACATTGGGACACGTGTGTTTTGTTTATGTCTGTCATGTCTCCTCCCTGTTCCGTCATTGGCTGGGAATTCACGTGGGTCCGAATTGCTCTCAGCTGCAAGCGGTTTAGACGCGGATCATGTCCGCTTGAATACCGCACGCCTCCCAGCACACGACGCGGAAGATTAAGTCGTAAGTAATAAGTAAAACCTTAGCGTTAGTCCAAGTCCAAGTCCAGTTCGCGCTGGATTATCCGCTTCCAGTTCCTCGTCCTAGTTCGTGTGTCGTTTTGTTAATCGACCTAGATTCCTGCCTTGCCCCGTGTATGCCTGTTTGCCAATTGCCTGACCTCTTGCATGATTATGGATTACGTTTTGGATCACGTTTAGGATTTGTCTGCCTGCCTGTCTCTACAAATAAACAACTGTTATCCTGCACTTGCATCCACCTTATCTCTGCTCCGTCACGATTTGTGACAGAATCTTCCGCCGAAACATGGATGCAGCAGGAGAACGGAGGAGACGCAGAACCCGGAAGTCGACGCCATCCATCCCCGCTATGGACTCCGTCCACTTCCCACAATGGACATTTATGGAGTTTCCTGATCCATTTGACGGATTTTTCGGTGCCCCAGAATATTTCCTGGTAGATTGTCAATTCTATTTCTCCAGCCTGTCAGACCCTAAGCCAGAGTAGAAGCACTGGCTCCGATTCAACAGTCCCGGTTCTTTGGACCGGCCCGTCAATGGGTGCAGCTCAAACTGGATAAGCACTGTAGGAACCTGGACAGTGTAGAACAGTTTGTGGGGGAATTCATGATGCGATTCGGGAGTCCGGAGGCGAAGGAGGAGCTAGAACAAGTTCTCAGGGGGGTAAGTCTGGAAGGCGAACCTGCCCTGCTGTTTACCCACTACTACAGGCAATGTCATGCAGAGCTCAACCCTGAGATCCAAGTCAAGCCTCAAGTCAGGAAGGTCCAAGTCAAGCCTCCAGTCCCTGATGTCCAAGTCAAGCCTCCAGTCCCTGATGTCCAAGTCAAGCCTCCCGTCCCTGATGTCCAAGTCAAGCCTCCCGTCCCTGATGTCCAAGTCAAGCCTCCCATCCCTGATGTCCAAGTCAAGCCTCCCGTCCCTGAGATCCAAGTCAAGCCTCAAGTCCCTGAGATCCAAGTCAAGCCTCCAGTCCCTGAGATCCAAGTCAAGCCTCCAGTCAGGAAGGTCCAAGTCCAAGTCAAGTCTCACGTCCCTGAGGTCCAAGCCAAGTCTCACGTCCCTGAGGTCCAAGCCAAGCCTCCAGGCTCTGAAGCCCAAGCCAAGCCTCCAGGCTCTGACGCCCAAGCCAAGCCTCGCGTCCCTGAGGTCCAAGTCAAGTCTCACGTCCCTGAGCTCACGTTCAAGCCTGCTGATCCAGTTGCCCAAGCTCTGCTAATATCTCAGCCTAATGACCAAATGCCGCGCACGCCCAAGTCTACCGACCCGGTCGCCCCAGTTCAACCCACTGACACACACAGCCAAGTTCTGCTCATGCCCCAGTCTGCTGACACGCCCAGCCAAGCTCTGCTCATGCCCCAGTCTGCCGACACGCCCAGCCAAGCTCTGCTCACACCCCAGTCTGCCGACACGCCCAGCCAAGCTCCGCTCATGCCCCAGTCTGCCAACACGCACAGCCAAGTTCCGCTCACGCCACAGTCTGCTGACACGCACAGCCAAGCTCCGCCCATGCCCAAGGTTCACCTGGTGACCTCAGAGCCTCAGTCTCCCTGTTCAGCTGTGGACGTCGCTCAGCCTCCCTGTTCAGCTGTGGACGTCGCTCGGCCTCCCTGTTCAGCTGTGGACGTCGCTCTGCCTCCCTGTTCAGCTGTGGACGTCGCTCGGCCTCCCTGTTCAGCTGTGGACGTCGCTCAGCCTTCCTGGCCCATGGCAAATATCGTTCCCCCCTTCTGCTTCGAGGAGACCCACGCTCCTCTCCCTGGCCGCACGGAGACCCACGCTCCTCTCCCTGGCCGCACGGAGACCCACGTTCCTCTCCCTGGCCGCACGGAGACCCGCGCTCCTCTCCCTGGCCTTACAGGGGACTTTGCTCTGCCTTTCAGTTCAGCTGGGGACGTCGCTCTGCCTTCCAGTTCAGCTGGGGACGTCGCTCCGCTTTCATGCTCCGACGAGGATGTCGCCCTGCTTCCCTGCTCTGCCGAGGATGTCGCTCTGCCTTCATGCTCCGCCGAGGATGTCGCTCTGCCTTCATGCTCTGCCGAAGACGTCGCTCTGCCTTCATGCTCCGCCGAGGACGTCGTTCTGCCTTCATGCTCCGACGAGGACGTCGTTCTGCCTTCATGCTACGACGAGGACGTCGCTCTGCCTTCATGCTCCGATGAGGGCGTCGCCCTGCTTCCTTGCTCCGCCGAGTACAGTGCTCTGTTTCCCTGCTCCGCCGAGGACTTCGCCCTGCCTTCACGCTCCGCCGAGGACGTCGCCCTGCCTTCCTGCTCTGACGAGGGCGTCGCCCTGCTTCCCTGCACCACCGAGGACGTCGCTCTGCCCTCATGCCCAGCTGAGGTCGTCGCTCAGCCTCCTTGTCCAGCTGAGGTCGTCGCTCAGCCTCCCTGTCCAGCTCAGGTCGTCACTCAGCCTCCCTGTCCAGCTGAGGTCGTCGCTCTGCTTCCCTACGCCGCCAAGAACACTGTGCAGTTTCCTGGCTCTGCTTTCCTGGCTCTGCTTTACTTACTAATAAGTAAAACCTTAGCGTCATAGTCATAGTCATAGTCATAGTTTAAAGTTAGTTCGCGCTGGATTATCCGCTTCCAGTTCCTCGTCCTAGTTCGTGTGTCATTTTGTTAATCGACCTAGATTCCTGCCTTGCCCCGTGTATGCCTGTTTGCCAATCGCCTGACCTCTTGCATGTTTATGGATTACGTTTTGGATCACGTTTAGGATTTGTCTGCCTGCCTGTCTCTACAAATAAACAACTGTTATCCTGCACTTGCATCCGCCTTATCTCTGCTCCGTCACGATTTGTGACAAAGAGCATGTGAATGCACGCTGCCGTGCAAGGTGCTTTTTCGTTGTTGACATTCGTGACATTTGGACACGTGCATTGGTTATGTTTTGTTATGTCTCCTCCCTGTTCCGTCATCGGCTATTGTGTCACGTGTGTCCGAATTGCCCTCGGCCGTCAGCCATTAAGAGGCTGATTATGTATGTATATATACCGCGCGCCTCCCAGCACACGGCGTGGAATATTAGAGTAGAATAGATAAGAAATTTTGATTGATATAGTGTAGTAGAGGAGAACCTTAGTATTGATTCCTTACTACAGTTAGTCATAGTCATAGTCCGTTTCATGTTAAGATTCGTTTGTTTAGTTCACGCTGGTTTCTCCGCTCCCAGTTCATAGTCATAGTTTATGTTTCATGTTTTGTATCTCGACCTGTTTTCCGTGACCAGTACATAGTTTCCTGCCTTGCCCAGTTTATGCCTGTTTGCCGATCGCCTGACCTCTTGCATGTTTTGGATTACGTTTTTGGATCACGATTTAGATTAACCTGCCTGTGTCGCTCTTAAATAAAATTGTTTCTACTGCACTTGCATCCGTCCTATCTTCCTTGCGTCATGAGACGTGACAATTTTCACCAGAAAGCAGTATTAACTCAAGAAATCTGGAAATATAAAGAATTCACAACATTAAAGTCCATAAATAAAGTTGTGTAATAAAGAGGAATGACACCAGAAAAAACTATGAACACACTAGCTGAAATGTATTTAATACTTAGTGGACAAGCCTTTGTTTTGTAATGACAGCTTCAAGACGCTTTCTGTATGAAGAAATTAATCAGTATTCAGGTGTGATTTTGGCCTATTCTTCTAAACATATTGTCTTTAAATCTTCTTCAATTGGATTCAGGTCAGGTGATTGACTGGGCCATTCTAACACCTTGATTTTTTTTCTCTGAAACCAATTGAGAGTTTCCTTTGCTGTATGCTTTGCATCGTTGTCCTGCTGGAAGGTCCACCCACGTCTCATTCTCATCATTCTGGTGGATGGCAGCAGATTCTTCTCAAGAATCTCCCGGTAAAGGGCTCCAATCACCGTGCCTTCAATTATATGAAGTCTGCCACTACCATGTGATGAAAAACAGCCCCACACCATGATGCTTCCATCTCCAAACTTCACTGTTGGTATAGTGTTTTTAGGGTGATGTGCAGTGTCATTTCTTCTCCAAACATGGTATGACAGCCAAAATGTTAAATTTTGGTCTCGTCTGAGCAGACTACACTCTCCCAGTATTTCATAGGCTTGTCCAAATGAGATGCCGCAAACTTTAAACGAGCTTCGACATGCCTTTTCTTTAGTAATGGAGTCTTGCGGGGTGCGCGAGCAGTGGAGTGCATTGCCTATTGTTTTCTCTGTGACGATCCTACCTGCTGCCTCCAAGTGTTTCTGGAGCTCTTTCTGAGTGGTCCTTGGCTCTTGGGCTACTCTTCTGACTATTCTTCTGACTCCCTGCTCAGAAATCATGCGAGGAGCTCCTGTGCGTGGCCGGCTGATGACGGAGTGATGTTGCTTCCACTTGTGGATAATGGCCCCAATGGTGTTACTGGAGGATTCACAAGTTTTGAAATACGTCTTTATCTGATTCCATCAATATGTTTCACAACAATAAGGATGCGAAGGTCTTGGGAGAGCGCTTTGTTTTTACCCATTATGAGATGTTTCTTGTGTGAAACCTTGGTAATGAAAAGCCTTTTTACAGACCATCAATTTACTAACCCAGCTATTAATTTGCACAGATAGGGAGTATAATTACTTTCTAACTACTTATGGATATCAGCTGGTTCCTTGCCTTGGAGAACTGCTTTTTCTCAGCGTGTTCAATACTTTTTTTCCTGTGTCATTCCACTTTATTACACATAACTTTATTTATGGACTTTAAAGTTGTGAATTCTTTATATTTCCAGATTTCTTAAGTTAATACTGATCTCTGGTGAAAATTTGATGTGAATAACCTCACTCGAATTATATTTACTGAAAAAATGTTGACACATTCAATACTTATTTCCCCCACTGTAGATTCTTGGAAAAAACTTCCAAGGATAAACATCAGGGTGAGTAACTGATAGAATTTCTATTTGATGTTAATTATAACAGCTTCACACGGGCTAGCTTCAGGATCACAGCACTGTCCTTGACGCATGTAACAACTCACAACTGTAAAGTGCTGTGTTTCTGAATAACCTGTGAACATCTTAACGGGACACACAGATGCACTTGGCACAGTCTGAGGGCATTCATTATAGCGTGCTTCTTAATAGATTCTGCAAAAAGGCCATTTAAATACCAAAATCATACAGGAAAGTATGGTCTTCTGCTGGGCCCCCTGTCTGACCAGGACCCTTAGAATCGTCCTAATCTCCCCCCTGCATTACGGCACACCTGTGTCACTGTAAGAAGACTTTATATCAGTACAATAACATGTTATATCTTCAATAACATAAATAGCAATAAAATAGTGTAAACAAAGTTTTTTGAGTGTAAAGCTGTTTTTTGTGCGGGACTGTGGGTCGGCTAATATTACCATCAAATCTTGCCAATTATTCATCAGTGGAAATAGTCAGCCTTTAAAAAGAAATATACAGTATAGCAAATTATTTGTCATTGTGCAACACAAATACCACATGCCAAAAGAACCTACACTGCTCGAATTGACATTTTATTAAAAGTACAGGTCCCTGGATTTTACACCCATGGAGCTGATCACAATTAATAATTACATTCCACAATCATAGGTTTTAATTTAGCTACATACATTCAGTTATGCATAAATTACTGGCAAATATAAGATTTAATCACAAAAAAAACATTGGGAAAAGAATTGATAAAATTTTTGTGAAAAGAATTGATAAAGTATTTGTAACTTTGATTTGTGGAATTAAACAGTAATTTTTAGTGGAGCTGTAGCTTAGCCATAGTACATTATTCAATTACAGATTTTGCTAAAGAATAGTGTATATTATTAGGTAACTTCTGTGTATATGTCATTAACAGGTTCAATATATAATTGTTATTATTTGTATCTTTTCTTTTCAGTTTGTAAAGAAATATACTTGAGTTACATATGGAGAGTTTTTTTTCCCCAGACTTTATTAATTATGGACGAACGTGACAGATTTCAGCGAGTATTTCATGGTGCTCATTATTATGATTTATTTAATGTCACTGTGTATGGCTGCAGAGCATCACTGAAATAAATCAATATTTAAGTATTTAAATAGCAAACAAAACATTTTGAGTCACATTTAACTATTTTTGCCCCAATTCCTCTTGTATTATTCATTTATTGTCACTTTTAACTGCATATCCAATTATTTAATTATTTAATTATATCAATAAATATTTAAACAATAAAGTCTGAAAATTCCTCCATAGTTACACGATTTGTGTCAATAGATTGTTTTCTAAGATGTTTGTGTTTTAGTGCACAAGTGTTATTCTTATATGAAAAGAGACGCATAAAGTCAACAGAAAAGAGAAACTACTTATTGAGATCATTTGCATAATTTCAGATGAACTTCCATACTAGTGACAGTCCTTCATTAAATGATGCAGCACATCCACCATGCAGCACAAGCGCTTGTGAATTAGTTGTTACTATAGAGTAATTACAACTTACAACTATGTAGTAATTTAATAAATTCAAATACAAATCATATATACGCTGTATAACTTACATGAAGCTGATTTATCCATTCTTCTCCTTCTTCCGCCTTTTGTTGGTGATGAAGATTCAGCCATTGACTTCCTCCTGTGTTTTGAATTTTTTCAGTAAGAAATCACATCATTCAGTTCACACATGTAACAGTATGAGGTGATACTGATTAGTCTGTTTGACTCAGCATGCCTGTCTGCAGTGTTAAACATAAGCAATGACACTGGAAGCATTTAGACTGTGATATAAAACACACGTAAACATTCTTCATCTTCATTACATTGTAATAAACACAGAATTTCACTGATCATTCTCACAGCTCTCAGCTCACTAACTGTATCATTCACAGTTTCTCTCTTCCTGATATGTTTGTAGAAGTGTTTCTGATATGTTTCACCCAGTGCTCAACTCTGTACTTCTAACACACACACACACACACACACAGACACACACACACACACACACACAGGTAATTCAGTTTAGCTCACACATTTGGACAAATGTAGTCATTAAGCATAAAGTATAATCGTATTTTAATTTGTATTTAAGTGTTCATGCTGGAATCAGTTCAACTCTCCACTTTTGAGCAGTTAATAAAATAAAGGAACCTTTGACTCTGTTTTTCAGCTTTGCTGTCTGGGTTGATCACTGATCATTAAATACACAGTATAAAAAACACAGTTATAATCAGTTTGTATTTCAGAGTCAGTATTTCAGCAGTGTGTTAGAGACCCTGTCTCTGTCTGATATTGTTAACATGTGCAGTTTATCCTGATAAATCACACTGACAAAACCTCTGAACTATAAAACATTCACTGAAGTACATACCTTTATTTTACTTGCCTCTTTTCAGGGAGTGAGAATTGTCTGTATTTATATTCCAGAGTCAGTGAATATCCTGCAGTTAATTTCAGAAATTAATGTGAAAATAAGGGTTTCTTCTCGATGGGAGCTAACTGCTTTTCACTTTCACTTTAGTCACTTCCTTGTTCACTTCGTAGTGTTTGATAAAGGGGCAGTTCCACATATGATGACAATGCAGTTTGTCTCCACCTCCCTAGCTTCACCTCTGCTCATGAGTCATTCAAATTGCACATGAAATAACAATAATGTTGTTTATTTCTTCTGCAGATTATTGTGATTATCGGATAAGATCGTTTTCTCCTGGGCCACGTCATTTCATCTTTGTACCAGTAGATGGCAGCATTTGGAGCAAATCGAGGATTCCTTCATTCATTCACTCATGATCACATGGATCACATGCTGGAATTATTTTATTGGTGATTAACACTTTTCGATAATCTTGTATTGTATTGTTGTTGTTGCTTTTGCAATGTTTACTTCTAAATAAAATAATTTATAATGCTTGAGTATATTTTTGTTTTAAGGAGAAACATGTTTTTGTTACACAGACATCAGCAGATGTCTACACGGACATCAGCAGATGCTTTTAATACATTTTATTATTGCATTAAATTCTACAGTAAAAAACAGCGTGAACTGAATGATGATCTTTATTAATATTTGAATTGTAATGACAAATTTCCACAATCATAATGTTAAAAAACAGACAGTAGAAATATCAGTGCTATATTTCATGTGCTGGTAGACACCCTGGAAAACTCATTTTTTAATTGAGGGAAGGATTTCCATCCAATAAATATTGCCCCAACTCATGAAAAACCTCATTCATGCAATGAGATGTAACTGAGTTAGTCCAACTTACTTTTGATCAAATAAAGTTTAAATGAAATGGATTCATTTATAAAGTGATTTTTTTATGCTGGTGGCATAGTGGTTAGCACGTTTGCCTCACACCTCCAGGGTCGGGGGTTCAATTCCCACTGTGGCCCTGTGTGTGCGGAGTGTGTCTCCCTGTGCTGTGGGGATTTCCTCCCGGTACTCTGGTTTCCTCCCCCAGTCCAAAGACATGCATGGTAGGCTGATTGGCATGTCCGAAGTGTATGTGAATGTGTATGTGAGTGTGCCCTGCAATGGACTGGCACCCTGGGTATACCCTGCCTTGTGCCCGATGCTCCCTGGGATAGGCTCCAGGTTTCCCCGTGACCCTGAAAAAAGGATAAAGCGGTATAGAAGATGGATGGATTTTTTATGCTTGTTGAACTCAAACTAAAACATCTAATTGGAAAATACATTATTAGGTAGAAATACTTCTAATTTTATACCCCTATATAGAGACAAGAGACAGAACTTTGTTCAGATGTTTTTATTTAACCCTTTTACCCCTTAGTTCCCACAGTATTATGTCCCACAACCCTATATTCCCCATAGAAACATCACGCCCACCCTGAGTTTCTGGGCCAAAATTGGCCCCAAAATCAACATTTTAATTTTAACATTTTTAGGCCTTGAAACAACTTATAATAATGAATTTGTGTAATATTACTTTGAAAATGAAGCAGTTCAGTGCTTTTACTCCACTTAGAGCGCAATTCTTAGCTAGAGAAATTATGAAAAATGCCCGCTAAAATCCTTCTACTCATTTAGAAGTACCATACGAGCATCAGCGTGGTCAATGCCTTTGAATAAATGCATTTTAGTGCCAAAAGTCAACTTTCTGGGGATAATCAGACCAGCAGGTACTGTTTTCACGAATGCACAGAAATTGGTCGCATTCCCGACAACGAAAAACAGTTTTTGATTCCTTGTGGGGGTTGTTCTTTTCCATAGAAGGATTTGTCACTATCAGTTTCGGTTTCGACATTGCCTGAACTGTCACTATCTAGAATCCTCGCTCTCGCCTGTGTAACTGTGTATGTTTTCTTTTTTTCCACTGTTTTAGATGTACCTGTGTTCACTGTAGGTGTGACTTTAGCTGGAACACGATAAGCTTTTCGCTTTGGCATTTTTAGTTAACTTCTACGATTACCCCATAAGTTTATCAACAACATTCACGCTCGGATCATCTTCATCGTAATGACGGCGTAATGACGTAATCATGTCATGACGTCATGACGTCATCAACCTTCCGGGTCAAAAAATAATAATTAAATAAGTAAGGAATCATAGCAGAGTAATGCCGGTATATCGGCCTTACGGGGATAACGTTTACACTGTAAAACCGCTATATCGGCCTTACGGGGATTAGGCATTGACGTCCAAGCCAGTATATCGTCCTTACAGGAATAGGTCAAAGACGGGCAAGCAGTTTTTTCGGCCTTACAGGAATAGGTCAAAGACGGGCAAGCTGGTTTTTCGGCCTTATGGGGTTAAAACACATAAATAAAACAGGTAAAACTGTTGGCACTACAGTTATTTACCTTCAAACAACCATAATATTAGTAACAGCAATTACTGTAGACATAAGGAAAAAGTGGGTGCTTGCAAATGGGTGGGTGCTTGCAGACATAAGCAAAATGTGGGTTCCTGCAAATGTCATTTCTCACATTTACAAAATCAGGTGATTATATTCACCCATCAGTGTAAATATCTCTTTATGTATAGCGACTAGGGATGTCACGAGAACCGATACTTCGGCACCAAGTCGGTACCAACATTTTTAAAATGTGACGGTACTTGTTCTTCTGCAGTAGCATGGGTACCGTTGGTAATGAAGGTACCGTGGGTGCAATTCTTCCGGAACTGATGGGGGTACCAAATATGCGTAAGTGTTTTAGTCGGTCCACAAGTGGTAAAGAAGAAGAAGAATGCCTACAAGCACACGGGAAAAACTACAGAAGATGGCGAAGTTTAGCTCCACCCCGACTCGTTGAGAGGAAAGGTGGTAGGAGTTAAATATGGAAATACTTCGCATTCCAGGCAGATGACAGCAAACATATAATTGATGCTCTGAAGCCAGTGTGCAACCGATGCAATCGTTCATTTCACACAAAGCGAGGAAACACCTGGAATTTGGCAAAGCACCTGAAAGATGAGCCCTATATTATGCTTGTTTGAAGCAGCTGGCATTGTGGCCGTGAAAGCAGCTAACGTTATGCTCCATGTAATGTTTGCGATAGCTATTTATTTGCTAGCGACACTAATGCATTGCAATGTTATAAACTACCTCCGAATGGGCCACCATGCATCGCCATTCAGCCCGTGTCCTGTCAGCTAAATGTAGCCTAATGTCACTAATAATTATTCAAATTTTAATGCTTTTAAAAAATCTTTTTGGCCTGCCACCATATCAGTGAATTTAAACTAATGCTTGCAGTCAGCGTATAAGGTGTGTGTGTGTGTGTGTGTGTGTGTGTGTGTGTGTGTGTGTGTGTGTGTGTGTGTTTAGGAGTGCACCTTAGCACATGTAGCCTCCACTGTTTTATTAGTCATTGTCAGACAGTATTTAATAACTAAAATACCCCCCTTTGCCAGTATCAGCCAGAGGACGATGCCCTCCAGGAGAGTTTTACTTTTATTTTTTAAATTTAATTTTTATGCTACACCATGGCATTGACTTTGGTGTCGAGTATCATGTACTTTTGGTGGTATCGGGACTGACTACTAGATTTTTGGTATCGTGACATAGAGACAGAAGAACACTGTTACAGAATGTTCACTCTGTATGGCCGCCCATGAATGTAAACGATTCTATAAAGACAAAAGATATTAATATTAGATAAAGCAATTATTGTAGACATAAGCAAAAAGTGGGAGCTTCCTGCAAATGTCATTTCTCACATTTACAATATCAGGTGATTACTATGTTCACCCATCAATGTAAATCTCTTTTAATGTACAGAGACAAAAGAAAGATATTCCAGAATGATCATTCTGTGTGGCCACCCATAAATGTAAACGTCTCTATGTATAAAGATAATGAGGTGTAATCACTGTCTGAAGGTTTAGTGTAGTTACTGTGTTTATTTGTGAAGATACTGATGAATGAAAACATGGTGAACCTCACTTTCAGCTTGGGTTTCATTCTTTCAGAATGTACAAAGCAAATCGAAATCACTATTTTTAAAAAACCTTTCCATGAATTTTGTGCCATCTGGCTATCTCTATGGTCCCACATGGATGGATCATCTCTATATATGGTCCTGCATGGATAGATCATAGAGATGCCTGTACAATCCGACCTTTCGGCAAGAAAGGTCATTCATTTCTCGAATGTTGAGAATTCATAAAGTCACAATCACTAGGGAATGCTAAAGGACTCAGCTACCCAGCACTTAACCAAGTCTCAGTCATAAAGAGAAAGTCCAATCCCTTAACTGAAATAAAATCATTGATTAAAAAAGTCCTGTTGAGGAGAGATCTTTCGTTTATCAAGACCATCTTCAAGGTAGTAAATTCCTTCAATGGAAAACCACATGGTTGAGATGACAAAAGAGGAACATAACCCAGAGAATGATGGTTTGCAGGATTCAGCACTCTCCTACGAACAGGGCCGGAGTGGGACTCATTTTCAGCCCTGGAGTTTCATGCCTTAGACCAGGACACTTTAGTTCACGACTGACTATATTAAAATAATGTAATTAAAACAAAAATATCATCATATCCAATTCAGTGCAATACAGTAGCCTAAGTGTTGCTTCACAGTGAAGATTTATTTAACAACAGTATTCTTTACAACAACACAAGGTAATGTTTAACAGTATCAGAATCTATTTTCTGTAAAAAAAAAAAAAGTGTTAATAAATATTGTCGCGACGGGCAGAGATCCGGCGCACACAAGAGGGAAAACGCTCCTTCTCCAACTGCCGCACCGGCACGACGTGGGCAGCTTCCTGCCGAACATTCCGCCAGCCGGAAGGACCGCCGCGGCAGGGCGGGACTGACGCGACTCCGGCCGGCGATTGGCGGATCCAACGGGGAAGTCCCACCACTCAGGCGACGGCGGAGGAGGATAAAAGGGCGCGCTTCCGGCTGGGAAGCGGAAGAGAATATCGTAGCGTCAAGACGGACTCCGAGGCACAAGCGCGGACGAGACCGCCGGATAGTGAGAGTCGCACACACGGAGGACGCCGGCCCGGGAAAACCCCCGCCCTGCCTCGGGAATCCCGCCTCCGCCACGAGTAGACTCCGCCGGCCGTCACGCCTTCACAAAACCCCGCACTCATCCACTTATAACCCATTCACCTCACCCTAGCCACAATAAACCACCGCTTGCAACCATCCTTCTGTCTCCTGTGGGTCTGTACGCCACCCTTCCCCGGGCTAATTCCTCACAACTGGTGGAGAATGCGGGCATAGTACAGACCCGCCTACCACACAAAAAAAATAATAAATAAAAAAAATAAAAAATGCAACACCTGCTGGAGACCAGCCTCCAGCAGCACGCCGTGACACAGCAGCTCGCCGAAAGCCTTCAGGTCGCCACACAGACACTGATCGCCATGAGGACTGAGACCCCCGCCGCCTCCATGCCTCTCCCCGACGCAACCAGCGAGATCCGCCGCCTACTACCCCCCCTTGGCCCCGAAGAGGACCTCGAGGCGTACTTCGAGACCTTCGAGAGTATCGCCCGCCGGGAGGGGTGGGACTGTGACGACTGGCCCCGTGCCCTTGGTCCCCTGCTCACGGGAGAGGCCCGAACAGCCTACTATGCCCTCGAGCCGGAGGAGGCCACGGACTACCGGGCAATGAAGGAGGGAGTCCTGGCGTGGTGTGGCCGAACCCCTGGCCAGGCAGCTACTGAATTCCATCGTTGGGTTTATCGATCAGGTGCCCGACCACGTTGCCAGATGAACGCCCTCATCCGGATCACCAAACGATGGCTCCGACCGGATCGGCATACCGCCTCGGAGGTGGCGGAGAAGGTGGCGGTCGACCGTTTCCTGAGAGCGCTACCCCGGGCAGAGAGACAGGCCGTGGGGGCCCATGCCCCAACTACGCCCCAGGAACTCCTGACTGCCCTGGAGCGAACCTTGGCCACCCTGGAGCTCGACTCCGGGGAGCAGCAGCACCTCGATCGGCCCCTCGGTGCCCAGGGCCCCCGGTCTGACCGCCAGACCCGGCCCCGCATCTGGAGGAACCCCCAGAGGGCGCCCACTTGTGAACACCCCCGAGACGAGCCCATGCCTACAGAGCCAGAGAGGGAAGCCGCCCGGCTGCTTACAAAACCATGGCTGGCAGGCTGCGCCCTCCATCAGCAGCAACCGCCGGAGGCGCCCTCCGTGACGGTGTGGGTCGAAGGGAGACCGGTAACCGCCCTACTGGACACCGGGAGCACGGTGACCCTTGCCCAACCCTCCATCCTGCCTGAGGGGCGCCGCCCAAGCGGGACGCTTACCGTGACATGCGTCCATGGGGACACCTGGGAGGTCCCCTCAGCTGAGGTCCAGATCCGGAGCGAAGCCGGCACCTGGCCCCTCCAGGTCGGAATCATCCCCGAACTCCCCGTGCCCCTCCTCCTGGGACGAGACTGGCCAGGATTCCGGGTGGTACCGAGAGCCGAGACCCGGAGACCGCGGCGGCGGGGGAAGGGGATCCCAACCTGGCCGGCCTACCTGGCCCAGGACGATGGAGAGGCCACCTCAGAAGGTAAGACCCCCAAAACTACTAACCCTCTGTCGTCTGTCTTTCCCCAGGTAAACCGGGAGGGGAAGTTCGGCCGGGAGCAGAAGGAGGACGACCGGCTGAAGCACTGCTGGGCCCAGGTACGGGTGATAGAGGGGGTCGACCAGAGCCCAGACCTGATGCTCCCCACATCGTACTTCCTCGTCCGAGGGGGGCTCCTGTACCAACGGGCCTGCCGCCGCGGGGAGCAGGTGGACTTACTGGTGGTGCCCCGAGCCAAGACAGCCGTCTTATTACACCTAGCCCACACCCATCCCCTCGGCGGCCACCTGGGGGCCCGAAATACCCTGGAGAAACTGCGGGACCGCTTCATGTGGCCCGGGATGGACGCGGAGGTCCGGGCCTTTAGGCAACAGTGCCCGCAGTGCCAACGCACGGCCCCGCAGAGGCCCCCGCCGGCGCCCCTGATACCCCTGCCCATCATCGGCGTCCCGTTTGAGCGAGTGGGCATGGATCTCGTGGGGCCCCTACCCAAGTCTGCCCGGGGCCATGAATACATCCTGGTCCTGGTCGACTACGCCACTCGGTACCCTGAGGCGGTGCCGCTCCGCAAGGCCACCTCACAAAACATCGCCAGGGAGCTGGTACTCCTCTTCAGTCGAGTGGGGATCCCCAAGGACGTGTTGACCGACCAAGGTACGCCTTTTGTCTCGAAGCTAATGGCGGATTTGTGTCGTATGTTATAGGTGAAGCACCTCCGGACGTCCGTCTACCACCCCCAAACCGACGGACTTGTTGAGAGGTTCAATCAGACCCTCAAGCGGATGCTGCGCCGGGTGGTGGACGAGGAGGGGAGGAACTGGGACCTCCTCCTCCCCTACGTACTCTTCGCCGTTCGGGAGTGCCCCCAGGCGTCCACGGGCTTCACGCCCTTCGAGCTCCTGTTCGGGCGGCGGCCGCGGGGATTGTTGGATGTAGCCCGCGACGCCTGGGAAGAGCAACCATCCCCCTTCCGCTCCGTCGTCGAGTACGTGCAGGACATGCAAGCAAGGATTGACAGGGTGGGCCCCATCGTCCGGGAGCACATGCTGGCGGCGCAGGAGGAGCAGAAGAAGGTATACAACCACCCCGCACAGCCCCGGGAATTCCAGCCGGGGGACCGGGTCCTCCTGTTAGTGCCCAGCAGCGCCTGCAAGTTCCTCGCCCGGTGGCAAGGTCCATACACTGTCCTCGAGCGCCGGGGCCCAGTCAACTACCGCCTACAGCAGCCCGGTAAGCCGAAGGACGGGAAGCTATACCATGTAAACCTGCTGAAAAAGTGGGTGGAACCAACCCCGGTGGTGTCGGCGTTCGCAGCTCAGGACTCGGACCGGGGCAAGGGTACCTTGGTCGGCTTCGGGGAGGACCTCACCCCCACCCAAAGACAGGAGCTTACCGAGCTGATTGACCAGTTTGCAGATGTGTTTTCGGCTTCCCCGGGAATGACTCAGCTGGTCCAGCATGAAATCAAGACTCCTCCCGGTGTAGTGGTGAGGCAAAGGCCATACCGTGTCCCCGAGGCCCGGCGCCAGGCCATCGAGGAGGAAGTCAGTCGCATGCTGCGGGACCACATCATCGAGGAGTCCAGCAGCCCCTGGTCCAGCCCCATCGTCGTCGTGCCGAAGCCGGATGGAAGCATGAGGCTATGCAATGACTTCCGGAGGCTGAACCAGGTGTCGGAGTTTGACAGCTACCCCCTCCCCAGAGTGGACGACCTGATCGAGAGGCTGGGGAGAGCCCGATTCATATCGACCCTGGACCTCACCAAAGGCTATTGGCAAGTGGCGCTCGCACCGAAGGCAAGGCCCAAGACAGCCTTTAGCACGGCCACCGGCCACTGGCAGTACCGGGTTCTCCCCTTCGGGCTGCACGGGGCACCCGCCACGTTCCAGCGGCTAATGGACATCCTCCTGCGACCCCACCGACAGTTTGCCGCGGCCTACCTGGACGACGTGGTCATACACTCCTCCACCTGGGCTGACCACCTGTTCCACCTCAGGGAGGTCCTGAAAGCCCTCCGGGAGGCCGGCCTGACGGCGAACCCAAAGAAATGCCACCTAGGGCTGACGGAAGCCCAGTACCTGGGATACCGCATCGGACGGGGAATGCTGAAGCCCCAACAAAAAAAGATTGAGGCTGTGAAGGACTACCCACGTCCGACGTCGAAAAAACAGGTACGTGCCTTCTTGGGATTGGCGGGCTACTACCGCAGGTTCGTGCCTAACTTTTCTGCTGTAGCCTCTCCCCTCTCAGACCTTACAAAGAAGGGCCAGCCAGACGAGGTGAGGTGGACAGCCGATGCAGAAAGGGCCTTCCAGGCCCTAAAAGAGGCCCTCACCAGCGCGCCGATACTCCGCAACCCGGACTTTGACCTCCCGTTCACTGTACATACTGATGCTTCCGAGACCGGGCTGGGCGCCGTCCTCTCCCAGACCTTCGACGGGGAAGAACACCCAGTCCTCTACATCAGCCGGAAGCTGTCCCCGGCCGAGAGGAAGTATGCGGCGGTCGAGCGGGAGGCACTAGCAATAAAATGGGCCATCGAGGAGCTGCGATACTATCTGGCGGGCAGGCACTTCATCCTCATAACAGACCACGCCCCCCCTGCAGTGGATGGCCAAGGCGAAGGACACCAACGCCCGGGTAACCCGCTGGTTCCTCGCCTTACAAGACTTCTCCTTTCAGGTTAAGCACCGGGCGGGGGCCCAGCATGGTAACGCGGATGGGCTCTCACGACGAGACGCCCTCTGGGCCCACCACCGAGCGGCAGTAGGCTCGGAGCTGAGGGGGGGGTACTGTCGCGACGGGCAGAGATCCGGCACACACAAGAGGGAAAACGCTCCTTCTCCAACTGCCGCACCGGCACGACGTGGGCAGCTTCCTGCCGAACATTCCGCCAGCCGGAAGGACCGCCGCAGCAGGGCGGGACTGACGCGACTCCGGCCGGCGATTGGCGGATCCAACGGGGAAGTCCCACCACTCAGGCGACGGCGGAGGAGGATAAAAGGGCGCGCTTCCGGCTGGGAAGCGGAAGAGAATATCGTAGCGTCAAGACGGACTCCGAGGCACAAGCGCGGACGAGACCGCCGGATAGTGAGAGTCGCACACACGGAGGACGCCGGCCCGGGAAAACCCCCGCCCTGCCTCGGGAATCCCGCCTCCGCCACGAGTAGACTCCGCCGGCCGTCACGCCTTCACAAAACCCCGCACTCATCCACTTATAACCCATTCACCTCACCCTAGCCACAATAAACCACCGCTTGCAACCATCCTTCTGTCTCCTGTGGGTCTGTACGCCGCCCTTCCCCGGGCTAATTCCTCACAATATCTAAACCTTGAAATGAAAAAATATCAAATAAAAAAATAAAATAAAAAATAAATAAATTAAATAATAAAGAACTAAATAAAATGTATTGCACTTTTTAATGACACCATCATCTCTTTTTCCTTTGCATAAGTTAAAGAAACGGCTGCTTTACAACTTCAACACAAATATTACAAACATTAGTTAAAGGGTAAATCTCCAGCACTATTCTTTAAAACATCACAATGTCCTTTTCTGCTATATCTGAATATATATTCTGTGCAAAATTGTTCACAGATATCCAATCCTTACACACAAATAAAGAATAAAACAAGTATTGCACTGTTCTCTGCAAGAATTATTTTCACAGTATAACTTTCCAATGACAGCTTCATGTCTTTTTCCTCTGCATAAGTGTAGCTTCAAGGAAACATGGCCAACCCTAAAACATTAATAAATGCCTGAGCAATGCACTGGTCTCTTCAACTTTGTTTATCAAAGTGTCATTGTCCAAAGACATGAGAATTTCTTTCTCAGTGCACATGCCTCAAGGTTCTTCTGGGTTAAAGTGCTCATGACAATATTTTGTTTAAATACCACTTCTGGGTGTACGTTTTCTTAGTTTATGGCAACAAAGTATCATATTAAGAGCGTTATATCACGTGTAATGTCTGCGATGGTATGATGCAACGCCATGTGGTGCAAGGCTATTTATTTATTTATTTTCCTTTGCTAGTTCACGATGTTATTCAATTTAAAATGTGTTCTTATGTGATTTGTTACTTTCTGTTGTTTTATACAGTGTTCATTTAAAATGTTGGGAGTTTCAACTCCTGGAAATTGAAGGTATTGTGCGGTGCAGGAGTTCATAATTTTGTGAGTGTTATTTCATTTTTATTTGTTTCAAATGATATAAGTGGGCAAGATGAAGAACATATTCATTTGTTTTCTTTTTCTTTTATAAAATTAGCCCACTGCTGTATTGTCAGTTGTAAAACTTGTTAGCAACACTATAGTCAAATCACTTATCAGATCAT
Organism: Ictalurus punctatus; assembly: GCF_001660625.3. Lineage (NCBI taxonomy): Eukaryota > Metazoa > Chordata > Actinopteri > Siluriformes > Ictaluridae > Ictalurus > Ictalurus punctatus. The sequence goes on from NC_030422.2 coordinate 23,995,626, forward strand.
TCACCGAATAAATGTAAATCTAAAGAACCCTTTCAATGTGTTCCTGGTGGTAAACCCAAATCCACGGTCACACTTATATTCACTCAATGAGCAATAGAGGCTGCTACTGCTGAAGGGAAGGCTTTGGGGGGGCCCTTTAGTTACAAAAAAGTTTGTCTGAAGGTTGTTTTGTGATCATTTCTGTAACCTGCAGTAAAATTGCAGTAACTTGATTTAAAAAAAAAGATTGTTCATTAAGTAAATTGAAATGTTATGGTGAAATGCCATTCAACACAATTGTTTCCTCGTGTTTCAAACATGTTGTATCGTAGTGCACTAAGTCATAACTGCATAGACACTGTCATGTCCTTGTCCACTCGGTTATCTTCATGTTTAATCAAAACAAACAAAGGATTCCTATAAGTAATTAAAACATACAATGTATTCTTGGCATTATTGTGTCCTTCCTTATACATTATAACAATACAACGAATATTTATTGAAAGCATGGACTAAATCTGGTCACATTGTGTGTTTAGTCTGAATAGACGGTTTTCTTTCCCAATCTCTTACTGAGCTCGATATCACTTCACTGCCAAACAGATTAAACTCTTCTCTAGCTGTAATACACAGGGGGAGCCACATTTCTCAGTGCTCCAGTTAAACCTGTTCCCCAGTGATGCCACTTTAAACTAATTAAACTAACTAAGTGTGATGATGAGTTGAGTTGATAAGCACAGACACATTACTAGCATTGCTGTAGGATTTTAATCATATATCAGTTGGCATGTACTGTGTTCTTAATTATAAAAGCATGTGGATGAAACTTGTAGAGTTCAGAGGAGAGAGAGAGACAGATTACCATCATCACTGTTGTAGTTCAAAGCAATTTCAGCTGTAATATACTGTAATATATGGAGGAAAACCTCCTTTCTACAAGCACCAGGTAACCCAGTTTCCTCATGGACTACGTGATTTCACCTTTGTACAAGCAGATGTCAGAATTTAGTGCAGAGAGAAGATTCATTTATTCAATCATTTCTTTGTATTTTTAAGAACACAACAACCCTGACACATTTATTTCTAAATAAAGAGTGGAAAACATTTTCAGAAAACAAATTTCTTAAACATAGGATGACAGAAGGAAGCTCATAAATATTCCTGAAGGAAGCGCTACCTGATTGGTCGGTGTAGGGCTGCACGATTATGACACAGATAGAAGAATAGAAATTAGCGCAGATAGAGATTCATTTATTCATTCATTTATTTTTCTTTTTTTTTTTTTAAAGAACACAATAACCTTTGTTAAAAAAATAGTAAGGATAGAGTTTGTCAGTGAAAGACTGACCAGTGAAAGAGTAGATATGAGAGCTGGACTTCACATCATAAAAGGAGACCAGACCCTCCAGACCAGACCCTCCTCATAATCCACAAACACCCCCACCTTCTCCACCTTCTCTCTCAGTGTGAGGGGGACAGCGGGATCAGCACAAGCCTTATACTGATTCTCATTCCTCAGTATCACAGTCCAGAATCCATCCTGAGGAGTCAGTGTAATCTCCCCCTTCCTGTTAATGTTCTCTCTCGCGACTCCTAATGTCCACTCAGTTTTCCCTCTGACCTGCACCTCATAATACAATCTCCCTGAGGAGAAACTCTGCTTTCCCAGAACCATAACACCTGTATTAAACCTCTGTGGTGTATCAGGGAGATCCTGTCGTGTGTCTCCATGTGTCACTTGTTTTCCATCAGCAGACAGGATGAGATATGGATGAGCTGTATCAGGATCCAGAGTCACATCCACTGAGAGAAACACACAGACTGTCACCATCCGTGGGTTGAGCCAGAAGCAGATGCAGATGCAGATGCAGATAGACATTTATTTAAAGAAACGCACTAAGAAACAAATACACTATGACAACCTTGAAACACACTGTGGCAAGAAACAAACATCGAGACATGAACAACGGGAGTCTAAGACAACAAAAGACAATGAATCAGTGCAGACAATGGCTATATATACACATGAGTGCTCATTAACCAAACCGTGAATCAGATGCAGGTGGTCATGTGACATGTAGTGCAGTGGCTGATGGGAAGTGGAGTCCAGAGCTTCCTGATACGTGACACAGACTTTTGTGAGTTTGCAGATAAAAAATAATAAATCATCATCAGTGGATCAGATTCATTAGGATTTATAAGAGGATTTGTAGAAGATTAAAGAATGAAACATTTTAAATGATCTCTTATAAAAAGAGAAAACTTGTACAGTTGATGGTAGGAGTCTGTCAAAGATGAGAAATATAAAATGTTTTCCTTCTGAAACTTTAGTCATTTATTTCTGTTTGTAAGTTTTGCTGTTCAGGAAAAACATGGAGTCACAGAAGAAAAACATTTGAAGAAAAAAAACTTGATCCTGTTGGACAAAATAAGTTCAGCGAGTGTCTCTAGTGATAAATATCTGGTAGGTTTTAGCTTAAAAAAACCCCTCTAAAGTCAATGATAGAGACACTGCAAGGCTTATCCATCCATCCATCCATCCATCCATCCATCCATCCTCTACTGTTTATCCTTTTCAGGGTCACGGGGAAACCTGGAGCCTATCCAGGGAGCATAGGGCACAAGGCAGGGTACACCCTGGACAGGGTGCCAATCCATCACAGGGCACAATCACATATATATTCACACACCCATTCATATACTACGGCCACTTTGAACATGCAAATCAGCCTACCATGCATGTCTTTGGACTGGGGGAGGAAACCGGAGCACCCGGAGGAAACCCCCGCAGCACGGGGAGAACATGCACTGCAAGGGTTATTTATTAATTAATTTTTAATCATTGAGGGCATAAGAATAAATCTCTGACTTTTTTTTTTGGCTGCATGAAATTTTTTTTTTTAACTTTGACAGGCAATGAACTTAAAGTTTTATCATGCAGTGTTTTAAAAAAAAAAGAATAAAGTTAATTTTGTCCAAACATACATGTTTAATGTATTACTTTCTTAGTGAAATGTAAGAGGAAGATCAGTCTTTCTAAAGTAGAAAAGGGTTTAAGGGCTTTAGTGTATGGCAGTAATAGGGAGCTATAGTGAGGAGGATCATGAGAGACACTTTAAGACTTCCTTTTAGCTGGAGAGATCTATAGATGAAAATCAGTCTGATGATGCAGTGGTGTAATGCTGATATGTACATTTTAATGAGAGGAAATCAGAAACCTCACTGTACCTGCATACTGCTGAATCCTCTTCAGTTCTGTGGAGACTAATCACAACAAAACATCACTTTCATTACATTTAAGATCATTTTAATGCAACACATTTTAGACTTATGCCTAAAAATTGTTAAATATGAAAGTTCCTCACCTGTTTCCTTTAACTTGTCATTGAGTGTTTTAGGGAGTTTTGCAAAATATATCCTACACACTTTGCTGAGCTCTACTGAGTGTTTCATCTCTTGGATCTTCTTCAGTCGGTCCTGAATCATCTGCTGCACATCTCTGAGTGTTTTCTCCAGCTGTGTCTGAGAACAGAGCAGATGACAAATAGGTTTGTTTAAAAAAGTGATTTGTGTTAATTTCTCCTCATATGTGGTGTAAGATATAAGTCTTAGTATAGTAAATAATTTCCTCATAATGATTAATTAATGTAAATAATTTTGCATTTTACAAGTGAAGCCGAATCAGATCATATAGCTGAACAGTGAAGGTTAAAAAGTCCCGGAAATTGAATTCAAAACTTTCCAATCTGATCTACTACTGGATAAATTAGTTCACTTTATCTATAAGAATATACAAAGCTGATGTTAATCATTGTTTCTCACCTTCCTCTCTCTGCTCTCCTCCTCTATAGGAACTACATATGGAACATTCTGGCATATGTAGTCCTCCAGGTTCTCCACTGGGTTTATTAGTTTGTGTTTCATAAGTCTTGGAACATGATTATGAGGTTCTAGATGAGTTTCACACAAACTCAGAACACAATCCAGACAGGATTTCAGGGCCTTCATCTTTCCAGTGCAGGCATCACAAAGAAGCTCAGGTTTGTCAGGACCACTTTTCTTCTTGAAGTGATCTGCAATCTCTCTCAGTGTTGTATTAATCTTCAGTTCAGGTCTCTTGGTGAATTTCTCTTTACATAATGGACAGTAACAGTGTTGACTCTTCTCCCAGCACTGTGTAATGCAGCTCTTGCAGAAGTTGTGTCCACATGGAGTGGTGACTGGATCAGTGAACACATCCAGACAGATCGAACACTGCAGCTGATCTTCAGACAGGAGACTGCTGGAGTCATGAGAAACTAGATTTGATAGAACAAAAGTTACACATTGTTTATAAATAGTGTAGAAATACAGTCTCTATACAGTAAACTGAATCTGTAGTGAAGCTGTGAAAATCACAGACCAGAAGTTTAAAGGCACTTGTTGGGGTTTCATTTAATGTTTGTGTTAAAACTTTTTTGGTAGAATACCTTTATGAATTTTACAGTCAAGTGTATTTTCACGGGTACTGTATCTCTTATATAAGACATAAAACACACAACAATGTGCATTAAAAATAATCACTGACAGGGTGGTGTGAAGTTGTTTTCATCCCAGAGCTGAATATTTTTATATAAAACTGTACATGCTTGAGTGTTTTATTTCTCTTATACAGTATCACTGCAACACTCCTACAATAACACATCAGGATCAGGATCTCTAGTAGCTCCATAAAATCGTGTGCGGTTCGGCAGAAGGAGAGAGGGAGAGAAGAGATTGTTAGGACTGTGCTTAGTGTAACAGAAAATCTAGTCATGCTAGGCTTGAGTAAACAAATACGTTTTAAGTCTAGACTTAAACACTGAGACTGTGTCTGAGTCCTGAACACTAATTGGAAGACTATTCCATACCCGTGGGGCTCTATAAGAGAAAGCTCTTCCCCCTGCTGTCGTCTTCACTATTCGAGGTACCGTCAAATAGCCTGCATCTTTTGCTCTAAGTAGGCGTGTCTGATCAACAAAAACCAAAAGGTCTCTTAGATACTGTGGCAGGAGACCATTTAGTGCTTTATAAGTTAATAATAGTATTTTATAATCAATGCGAGATTTCACTGGGCGCCAATGCAGTGTTGATAAGATCGGGGTGATGTGGTCGTATCTTCTGGTTCTAGTTAGGACTCTAGTAGCTGCATTCTGGACTGACTGGAGTTTGTTTATGCTCCTACTGGAACATCCAGACAGTAAGGCATTACAGTAATCTAGTCTAGAGGTGACGAAAGCATGAACTAATATTTTTGCATCATGTAGTGACAATATATTTCTTATTTTAGCAATATTTCTGAGATGAAAGAAGCCTATCCTAGTAATATTATCTACATGAGTATCAAATGATAGACTGGAGTCAATAATTACAGCAAGGTCTTTTACTGCTGCACATGATGAAATAGAAAGTCCATCCAGAGTTACTATGAGATCAGAAAGACTACTTCTAGCTACAAATGGTCCTAATAGAAGTTCTTCTGTCTTATCAGAATTAATTAAGAGGAAGTTAATAAGCATCCAGTGTCTAATGTCCTTTACACATTCCTCAACTTTATTAAGCTGCTGTCTGTCCTCTGCCTTCGTTGAAACATACAGCTGTGTATCATCAGCATCACAGTGGAAGTTAATTCCATGTTTATGAATAATTTGACGTAGAGGTAGAATATATAAAGTAAAAAGCAGTGGGCCTAAAACAGAACCTTGTGGAACACCAAATTTAACCTCGGTATGCGTGGAGAAATCGCCATTTACATCTGCAAACTGATAACGATCGGTCAGATAAGACCTGAGCGAGGAGAGGGTTGTTCCTTAATGCCAGCAACATTTTCTAGTCTATCAAGGAGAATAGTGTGATCTATAGTATCAAAAGCTGCACTAAGATCAAGTAACACAAGCAACGAGACACAACCCTGAGGCCAGTAGCAGGTCATTTACTACTTTAACTAGCGCTGTCTCTGTGCTATGATGAGGTGTAAATCCTGACTGATGCATTTCATGAATGTTATTCCTATGCAAGTACAAACATAGCTGCTGTGCTACAACCTTTTCTAATATCTTGGAGAAAAACAGGAGATTTGATATAGGTCTAGGTTTTTTAATCAGGGTTTTAATAACTGCTCATTTAAATGATTTAGGTACATAGCCAGTGCTAAAGGAAGAATTGATTCTATTTAAAAGCGGTTCAATTACTCCAGGACAAATCTGTTTACAGAAACATGTAGGTACAGGATCTAGTAGGCAAGTTGATGATTTCGCTGAAGAGATTAAAAAGCTAGTTCGGTCTCTCTAAGAAGAGTAAAACATTCTAAACATTGATCTGATATTGCTATGTTATCATCTATAGGGTCAGTTATAAAACCGTCTGGTTTTAATTTATTAGCCTGAATTTCACATCTAATATCTTCAACTTTACCAATGAAAAATTTCATGAAATCTTCGCTGCTATGTAATGATTGAATGCTTCTCTCTGTAGTGGTTTTATTCTTAGTTAATTTTGCTACCGTGTTGAATAGAAATCTCAAATTGTTTTTGTTATCTCCTATTAAGGTGGAGAGATAGACTTTTCTAGCAGCACTAAGAGATTTTCTATAGTTCAGTAGACTCTCCTTCCATGCTGTTTGAAATACCACCAACTTGGTTTGACGCCATTTACATTCTAATTGTCGAGTGGTCTGTTCTAAGGTATACGTTTGATCGTTATACCAGGGCGCTAGGTTTTTCTCTCGATTATCTTTCTTTTGAGTGGAGCCACTCTATCTAGCATGTAGCAGAGCGTTGACTCTAAGCATTCTGTCGCTTGATCGAGTTCTGTCAGATCAGACGGTGATCCAAATCTAACTGATGTCTCTGGGAGGTTATTTATGAAGCTCGGTGCAGTAGCTGATGTGAAAGTACGTTTTCTGCAGTAGTGAGGCGAGGTGGAAATATTATGATCAGTACGTATTATGAACGAGATAAGATAATGGTCTGAGACAACTTCAGACTGTCAAAAAAATGACAATATTTTCTATATAATGAGTCTTTATTGATCACATATACATATGTACAATGAAATTCTTTTCTTCGCATACCCCAGCATGTCAGAAAGCTGGGGTCAGAGCGCAGGTTCAACCATGATACAGCATCCCTGGAGCAGAGAGGGTTAAGGGCCTTGCTCAATGGCCCAACAGTGGCAGCTTGCAGTGCTGGGGCTTGAATTCCTGACCTTCCGATCAGTAACCCAGAGCCTTAACCGCCAAGCCACCACTGCCCCTACGTTTAATCCGTATGTTAGTATGAGGTCAAGAGTGTGACCACCATTATGAGTAGGTCCGATTACGTTCTGATTAACCCCTACTGAATCTAAGATGGACACATCAGCTGTTCTCAGTGGGTCTTCCAGGTTATCAAAATGAATATTAAAATCACCAACGATTAATGCTCTATCTACAGAAACAACCAGGTTTGAGATAAAGTCTGCAAATTCACTAAGGAAATCAGTATATGGCCCTGGGGGTCTGTAAATAATAATCAGAGGAACTGACTCATTTTTTTGTAGCTACATAAGTTATACTGTTATAAAGAATTTCAAAAGATTTAAATTTATAACTGAGTTTTTGTGTGATGCCTAGATTTGAACGAGGCAGATGTACATACCTGTATCCAGGAGGACTGGCTTCATTTAATGCTATGTACTCGTTTGGTTTAATCCAAGTTTCCGTTAAACACATTATATTACATTCCTGATCAGTAATGAGTTCGTTAACAATAAGAGCCTTGACAGTCTTTATCTATTTCGATGTGCTAACGATTGTGAACAAAAACTAAACAAACAGATAAAAACAAAATCACAACGCAAGTAGTTTATTTATTTATTTCCCACAAGAATAATGTTTAGACTTAAACATATTTGTTTATGCACAACAAACCCCAGGTATTAAAATAAACCTTAAAGCACTTTAAAAAGGGAATATGTATTTCTAAATCTTACCAGAAAAAAAAATTATATTCTCACCATTTAATAGATCATTAAATTTGTGAGGTGAAAATTTATTTAGTCTTAAATACAGGAGAGATGATCAACGGTGCTGAATTTATTTTTCTTTTTTTGTTTTTACCTCCTTTAGTGGTGATGATTTTTTACCTTCTTTTTTACCTCCTTCATTTAAACAAGGACTGAAGTAAGGATAGAGTTTCTCAGTGAAAGACTGAGCAGTGAAAGAGTAGATATGAGAGCTGGACTTCACATCATAAAAGGAGACCAGACCCTCCTCATAATCCACAAACACCCCCACCTTCTCCACCTTCTCTCTCAGTGTGAGGGGGACAGGGGGATCAGTACAAGCCGTATACTGATTCTCATTCCTCAGTATCACAGTCCAGAATCCATACTGAGGGGTCAGATTAAATGTTCCTTTCCTGTTACTGGACTCTGTGGCCACTTCAAGATCCCACTCAGGGTGCCAATATTAATGGAGGACACTGTGTAAAATACACAACCATTTACACAAGCTTAACTTCAAAATTTAAAAGGTGATCCTTTGGCACTTTTTCAAATAAAAGCTATTTTGTTCTTTACTTTCTTAATATGTATTAAATTATTTTCAACAAAAAAGCAACTTTCATTATAGGGACTAACCGGTCTGAGCCATAACTTAAAAACTATCACAGTATTCCTATCGTCAATAGGCGTAAAAAGGAGCTATCAGGGGCACAAAGGGAGCTGAAGCTTCCAGAGCATGCTCTGAAGACCGAGTGCCCCACAACGTGTGGATCGAGGCAAGCCATGATAGAAAGAGTCCTGGATCAGCAGAGGGCCATTGCTCATGTCTTGTCCACTGACAGAAAGGCCCGACAACTCATCCCCACATGGCAGGAGGCAGCACAGTGACGTCCTGGAGGCCATCAACAAATCCCTCTGCCCTCTGACTGAGTTTACTGATGCGCTTTCCAGTGAAAAATATGTCAGTGTGTCCTTTGTAAAACCAGTCCTCCACCTTTTCAGCTCCTCTATCCTGAAAGTGAAGGATGATGACTGAGACCTAATACGCACCATCGAGACCAAAATCCTGAGCTACCTAGATGAAAAATACAAGGACCCCCTTACACAAGAACTGCTTGACATGGCCTCCGCTCTTGACCCGCGGTTCAAGCTCAGATATATCAGTGAAGAAAATGTTGCCCCAGTCCAAGCCAGACTTACTTCTGAGATGGTGAGGACTGCCCCTGCAGGCATGATGTTAGTAAGCTATTATTGTGGTTACACACAATCAGATACAGAATTTAGTATAAATGAATTAAATGAAGTAGATTAAAATGTGCTACAAAATCAGCTGCTGTAATGTGCTGTAATCTACTTTCTGGATATGGATGTTAAATATGTTTCATTAGATTATTCCTCATTAGATTTACCAGACTCTTTTCATGGAGATGGGCCCAACTGATCCCCATCTTGAGACTGCTGAGGAGCCACTGAGGGAACCACACCAAGACCCTCACCCCACCACGAACAACAAGCTATAGCCTCTGAGCTACAGTCTTACCTACAATTAGACAACCTTGACAGTGAGGAGGATCCGCTGGACTGGTGGAGGGAACACCAGAGACTCTATCCATGACTCTTGAAACTGGCAAAAAAGTACTTGTGCATTCGGGCCACAAGTTCCCCTTCAGACAGGGTTTTTAGCACGGGGGGAAATGTAGTGACCTGCCTTCGCTCCTCTCTCAAGACAGAAAATGTTGACAGGCTGGTGTTTCTTGCCAAAAACCTGTAAACACTGTTATTGCCTTTTCTGCATACGCCTGAATTGCTTTCATTTGTTTGCATATTGTTATATTTGATAGATATTTTCACTTGATTGATGGCATTTTTATTTCTACTTATCCTATATTTTGGGTACAATTTTATTTAGATTTTGCTTCTACGAGATGATGCCCCTTAAGGATCAGTCTAATCTGATGCAAAGATTTGTACATTAGCAGGAATGTAGTACAACATGGAGCTGAAAGCAGCGGTCTGTTTATTTAAATGTGAAAGTGCAATAATAATATATTGTCCCTAAAATCAGTGAATAATCGTGATAAATAATCGTGATCTCAATATTGATCAAAATAATCGTGATTATCAGTTTGGCCATAATCACGCAGCCCTACACTGACCAATCAGGTTGCGCTTTCTTCATGAATATTAATGAGGTTCCATCTGCCATCCTATGTTTAAGAAATTTGTTTTCCGAAAATGTATGGGATCAAGTTCCCATCAAAAGTATTACGATCACAGATCTAAATAATAATATTTGAAAAAGTATAAAAAATAATAACTCCCCTCTTGGATTGATTGGCTAGAGGAGGAGCTGTAGTGGACCAATGGTGACGCTAAATCCCGCCCTCATTTACATGAAACTCGAACTGCAGCATTTGGAAAAGTGGAGAATGTGGAAACAAGAGAGAAGGAAAAACAGCACAAGTGTTCAAAAAAGAAAACATGAGCAGAAAATGTCAGAGAGCACAAAAACACAGTAATATAACCAAGGAAAATTATTATGTGCGCCCTTCAAAAACCTTTGAATTCATGTTTAGTTTTGGGCGATATAATTCTGTATGTTTTTAAAAAAATGACTGTGATTGTGTTTGTGTTTGATGAAGTTTGAAGGAGAAACTCAGTGGTGTTCGGTTTTATCTACACAGACATTAGCAGCTGAACATCATACATTTTATTCATCATATTAAATTCTGCAGTAAAACTCAGTGTGAACTGTAAATAATCTATATTCATATTTGATTTGTAATGACAAAGTTCCACAATCATAATGTGTAAAAAACACGCTGTAGGATTAAAATAAATTTGTTTATGTGAAAAAAACAAGTATTAAAATAAACTGTACAGAACTTTAAAAGGGAATATGTATTTCTAAAATTTACCAGAAAAAAAGTAATATTTATTTTTATTCTCACCATTTAATAAATGATTATATCTGTGAGGTGAAAATTCATTCAGTGTTAAATACAGGAGAGATGATCAGTGGTGCTGAATTTTTACCTCCTGCATTTGAACAAGGACAGAAGTAAGGATAGAGTTTCTCAGTGAAAGACTGACCAGTGAAAGAGTAGATAAGAGAGCTGGACTTCACATCATAAAAGGAGACCAGACCCTCCTCATAATCCACAAACACCCCCATCTTCTCCACCTTCTCTCTCAGTGTGAGGGAGACAGGGGGACCAGCACAAGCCTTATACTGATTCTCATTCCTCAGCCCCACAGTCCAGAATCCATTCTGAGGAGTCAGTGTAATGTCCCCCTTCCTGTTAATGGACTCTTTGGCGACTCCGAGATCCCACGCAGTTTTCCCTCTGACCTGCACCTCATAATAAAATCTCCCTGAGGAGAAACTCTGCTTTCCCAGAACACAGACACATGGATTAAACCTCTGTGGTGTATCAGGGAGATCCTGTCGTGTGTCTCCATGTGTCACTTGTTTTCCATCAGCAGACAGGATGAGATATGGATGAGCTGTATCAGGATCCAGAGTCACATCCACTGAGAGAAACACACAGAGTGAGATGTGAGTTTGCAGGTAAAAAATATTAAACCATCATCAGTAGATCAGATTCATTAGGATTTATAAGAGGATTTGTAGAAGATTAAATTATGAATCATTGTCAAAGATGAGAAATATAAAATGTTTTCCTTCTGAAACTTTATTTCATATTTTAGAGTCACAGAACATGAAACACACACACACACACACACACACACACACACACACACACACACACACACACACACACAGACATAAGAGAAAACATGACTTTTGCAGAAAAACATTTACATTTGATAGGCAAAGAAATTAAAGTTTAATACTCATGAATAAAAAAAAAAGAATAAAGTTAATCTCTGTCCAAACATACATGTTTCCTGCATGACTTTCTTAGTGAAATGTAAGAAGAATATGAAATATGAAAGTTCCTCACCTGTTTCCTTTAACTTGTCATTGAGTGTTTTAGTGAGTTTCTCATTCAGAGTCTTCTGAAGCTGAGACAGAGCTGTCCTCACAGTGTCCCCACTCAGATCAGTGTTAATACTGATCTCAGTCCAGTTCTTGGTGTGTGGAGGGCTGCACACGGAGGAGTAAATCTACAGTAGAGCAGGAGAGAGGAGAAATCCCTCAGCATGGTGAGTGTTGTTCTGTGATGTTCTGCATTGCCAGTGAGCAGAGAGAGGAACACTGACCTGTAGGAGGTGGAGATGCTCCTCAGTGTGTGAGAGCTGCTCCAGCTCAGTGTCTCTCCTCTTTAGCACAGTGATTTCCTGCTCCAGCTCTTTAATGAGTCCTTCAGCCTGCCTCTCTGCTGCTTTCTGCTTCTCCTCCATCACCTCCAGCAGCTCAGCCTGACTTCTCTCAATGGAGCGAATCAGAGCAGTGAAGACTTCAACACTGTCTGCTTTCTCTTTCTCTGTGCTTCTCTAAAGGAGGAACACATTTTCACTTCCATCAGATTACACTGAATAGTAAAATAATGAACAATGTTTAGTGCAGTTTGTTCATCTATACAAAATAAAAAGAAAACTACTGAATGTAGCATCTATAAACTCATGTCATGTTGTACACACTTTACTGAGGTCTACTGAGTGTTTGATCTCTCTGATCTTTTTCTGTCGGTCCTGAATCATCTTTTGCACATCTGTCTGTGTTTTCCCCAGCTGTGTCTGAGGACAGAGTAGAAGAAAATTAATTGACCTTATGCTTATTATATTCGTCCGTCTGTTTTTTTAAAAACTGACATGTCATAATTTTCCCTATGCGTGGTGTAACAAAATAGTTAAATAACAAATAACAAATTATTTCCTTGGAATTATTCTATTTGAAATAAAAATCTTAGTCTGATCTACTACTGGATAAATTAAATTGAAATATCCATAAAAATGTCAAAATCTGATGTTAATCAGTGTTTCTCACCTTCCTCTCTCTGCTCTCCTCCTCTATAGGAACAGTGTTGTGATTCTTGTGGTCTCCTTCAGTGCAGAACTTACACACAAACATCTGATCATCTCTACAGAACAGCCCAAGAGGTCTCTCATGTTTCTGGCATATGTAGTCCTCCAGGTTCTCCACAGGGTTTATTAATTTGTGCTTCTTAAGTTTTGGAATATTATTATGAGGCTCTAAATGAGTTTTACAGAAACTTGCACAACAATCCAGACAGGATTTCAGGGCCTTCAGCTTCTTTCCAGTGCAGGCATCACAAAGAACCTCAGGTTTGTCAGGACCACATTTCTTCTTGAAGTGATCTGCAACCTCTCTCAGTGTTGTATTAATCTTCAGTTCAGGTCTCTTGGTGAATTTCTCTTTACATAATGGACAGTAACAGTGTTGACTCTTCTCCCAGCACTGTGTAAGGCAGCTCTTGCAGAAGTTGTGTCCACATGGAGTGGTGACTGGATCAGTGAATACATCCAGACAGATTGAACACTGCAGCTGATCTTCAGACAGGAGACTGCTGGAGTCACGAGAAACTAGGTTTGATAGAACAAAAGTTGCACATTGTTTATAAATAGTGTAGAAATACTGTAATTAGTTTCAACCTTGTCTCTATACAGTAAACTGCATCTGCAGTGAAGGTGTGAAAATCAGAGGCCAGAATTTCTACATTTTCCAGTACTGATATGAAAAAGACTTTTTATTCTAAACGCACTAACTGAAGTTTAAAGGCACATGTTGGGGTTTCATTTAATGTTTGTGTTAAAACTTTTTTGGTAGAATACCTTCATGAATTTTACAGTCAAGTGTATTTACAAGTGTACTGTATCTCTTATATAAGACATAAAACACAGAACAATGTGCATTAAAAATAATCACTGACAGGGTGGTGTGAAGTCGTTTTCATCCCAGAGCTGATTATTTTTATATAAAACTGTGCATGCTTGAGTGTTTTATTTCTCTTATACAGTATCACTGCAACGCTCCAACAATAACACTTTTTTTTAACAAAGTCACACTTTTATCACTCTGCAGTTACATTAAAGGTTGTGGAACATATACAAAAAATTCAAAACCTTTATGTTCATTTCCAGAATCCCAGATTGTATGTGCTCTCAGACGTTTTGACCTTACTTTATAAATACAATTTATTATTATTATTATTATTATTATTATTATTATTATTATTATTATTATTTTAAATAACACTTTGTTCTAGGTTACTGTGGCACTGATTTTTATTTGATATTCATTGTATTTTATTTTTTCACATTTCATTAAGGACTTATTTTGGTCCTTATATCAAGGTGTAAGAATGGCCCAGTCAATCACCTGACAAGAATCCTATTGAACAAGATTTAAAGACAATATGTTTAGAAGAATGGGCCAAAATCACACCTGAATACTGCGGCCGATTAATTTCTTCATGCAGGAAGCGTCTTGAAGCTGACATTACAAACAAAGCTTCTCCACTAAGTATTAAATACATTTCAGTTAGTGTGTTCAATACTTTTTCCTGTGTCATTCCACTTTATTACACATAACTTTATTTATGGACTTTAGTGTTGTGAATTCTTTATATTTCCAGATTTCTTGAGTTAATACTGCTGTCTGGTGAAAATTTTATGTGAATAACCTCACTGGAAATATATTTACTGAAACAAATGTAGACAGGTTCAATACTTATTTCCCCCCACTGTAGATTCTTGGAAATATTGTGTTTAAACTTCCAAGGATAAACATCAGGGTGAGTAACTGATAGAATTTCTATTTGATGTTAATTATAACAGCTTCATACGGGCTAGCTTCAGAATCATAGCACTCTCCCTGACGCATGTAACGACTCACAACTGTAAAGTGCCGTGATTCTGAATAATCTGTGAATGTCTTAACTGGACACACAGATGCACTGGCATTCATTATAGCGTGCTTCTTAATAGATTGTGCAAGAGGCCATTTAAATATGAAAATCATACAGGAAAGTATAGGGTTCTGTTGGGTCCCCTGTCTGACCAGGGCCCTTAGAATCGTCCTAATCTCCCCCCACCCCTACCTCATTACGGAGCCCTGTGTCACTGTAAGGAGACCTAATATCAGTACAATAACATGTTATATCATCAGTAACATAAATAGCAATAAAATAGTGTAAACAAAGTTTTTTAGTGAAAAGCTCTTTTTTTGCGCAGGACTCTGGGTTGGCTAATATTTCCATAAAATCTTGCTAATTATTCATATTTCTTTCCTTTAAAAAGAAATATGTAGCAAATTATTCATCATTGTGCAACACGAATACCACATGCCACAAGAACTTACACTGATTGAATTAGTAAAAAAGGAGTGAATCGCTTTGAGTTCATCGTGACGTCTGAGTGATCAGCTCCATGGGAGCTCCATCCAGCTCCACCCGCGCTGATCACTCAGACGTCACGATGAACTCAAAGCGATTCACTCCTTTTTTACTAATTCAATCAGTGTAAGTTCTTGTGGCATGTGGTATTCGTGTTGCACAATGATATAATTATTATAATTATTAAAAACTGTTTTACTTATTATGATATAATGATATAACAATTAATAATTACATTCCACAATCATATGTTTTAATATAGCTACATATATTGTTATTCATAAATTACTGGCAAACATAACATTTAATCACAGCATTTTTTTGAGAAAAGAATCGATAAAATATATGTGAAAAGAATTGTAACTATTTGTAACTTTGATTTGTGGAATTAAACAGTAATATTTAGTGGAGCTGTAGCTTAGCCATAGTACATTATTCAATTGCAGAATTTGCTAAAGAATATTATATATTATTAGGTAATGTCTGTGTATATGTCATTAACAGGTTCTATATATAATTGTTATGATTTTTGTTTCTTTTCTTTTCAGTTTGTAACGAAATTTAGTTGAGTTACATATGGAGGGTTTGTTCAGACTTTATTAATTATGGATGAACGTGACAGATTTCAGCGAGTATTTCATGATGCTCATTATTATGATTTATTTAATGTCACTGTGTATGGCTGCAGAGCATCACTGAAATAAATCAATATTTAAGTATTTAAATAATAAATAAAACATTTTGAGTCACATTTAACTATTTTTGCCCCAATTCCACTTCAGTATTATTCATTTATTGTCACTTTTAACTACATATCCAATTATTAAATTATTTCATTTTAACAATAAATATTTCAACAATAGTCTAAAAATTCCTCCATAGTCACATGATCTGTCTTAGTAGATTGCTTTCTAAGATGTTGGTGTTTTAGTGCACAAGTGTTATTATTATATGAAAAGAGACGCATAAAGTCATCTGAAAAGACAAGACATTCATTGAGATCATTTAGTATAATTTCAGATAAAATTCCATACTAGTGACAGTCCTTCTTTAAATGATGTAGCACCTCCACCATGCAGCACAAGTCATAGTTAATTAGTTGTTACTATAGAAACAGTGACTTCCTACTGCATAACTATTTAATAAACACAAATACAAATCATATATAAGCTGCATAACTTACATGATAGTGGCTGTTCCATGCTCCTTCTTCATCCACCTTTTGTTGGTCATGAAGATTCAGTCATTTACTTCCTCCTGTGTTTTAATTTTTTTCAGTAAGAAATCACATCATTCAGTTCACACATGTAACAGTATGAGGTGATAGTGATTAGTCTGTTTGACTCAGCATGCCTGTCTGCAGTGTTAAACATGAGCAATGACACTGGAAGCATTTAGACTGTGATATAAAACACACGTAAACATTCTTCATCTTCATTAGATTGTAATAAACACAGAATTTCACTGATCATTCTCACAGCTCTCAGCTCACTAACTGTATCATTCACAGTTTCTCACTTCCTGATGTGTTTGTAGAAGTGTTTATGTTTCACCCAGTGCTCATCTCTATACTTCTAACACAGTATACATACATACATATACATACATACACACACACACACACACACACACACACACACACACACACACACACACACACACACACACACACACAGGTAATTAAGTTCAGCTCACACATTTGGACAAATGTAGTCATTAAGCATAAAGTATAATTGTATTTTAACTTGTATTTAAGTGTTCATGCTGGAATCAGTTCAACTCTCCACTTTTGAGCAGTTAATAAAATAAAGGAACCTTTGACTCTGTTTTTCAGCTTTGCTGTCTCGGTTGATCACTGATCATTAAATACACAGTATAAAAAACACAGTTATAATCAATTTGCATTTCATAGTCAGTATTTCAGCAGTGTGTTAGAGACCCTGTCTCTGTCTGATATTGTTAACATGTGCAGTTTATCCTGATAAATCACACACTGACAAAACCTCTGAACTATAAAACATTCATTGAAGTAAATACCTTTATTTTACTTGCCACTTTTCAGGGAGTGAGAATTGTCTGCATTTATATTCCAGATTCAGTGAATATCCTGCAGTTAATTTCAGAAATTAATGTGAAAATAAGGGTTTCTTCTCGATGTGAGCTAACTGCTTTTCTCTTTCACTTCAGTCACTTCGTTGTTCACTTCTAATGGTTGATAAAGGGGCAGTTCCACATATGATCACAATGCAGTTTGTCTCCACCTCTTTGGCTTCACCTCTGCTCATGTGTATTTATAGTTATTCAAACTGCACATGAAATAAAAATAATGTTGTTTACTTCTCCTGCAGATTATCATCCTGGGCCACGTCATTTCATCTTTGGAAAACTGACTTTTGGATTTTGAAAAAAACAAACACACCTGTTACTTTAAACTATTGCAATGTTGTGCCAAGATGTTAAAATGCTATATGCCTTGGGTTTATAAGTAGCACATATTTTAGGCAGGTCACATGACTTAAGACTTTAGAAGCCATAATATTTAAATAAAAGTATTTTTACATCATTGTGAACTACATTTCTTGTAAAATAATCAGTATTTATACATTAATATTAAAAGCATGAGCTTATAAAAAAGATAAAAAATGTCTCATGAATATTCTGGTGTAAAGTGGAGTCCATTGTTGTCTCAATGACTGCAAGTTTCCCAGGTCCTGTGGCTGAAAAACAAGCCTAAACGATCACCCTTTCAGCAACCGTGCTTAACAGTTGGTTTGAGGTGGTTGTGGTGATATGCTTTGTTTGGTTTTCGCCAAACATGGAGATGTACATGAAGACCAAACATCTCCACCATGGTCTCATCAGTCCAAAGGATTTTGTGGTTAATTCAGGTGCAATTTTGAAAACCTAACTCGTGCTTCATTTACTTTTTAGAAATAAGGGGCTTTTTATCTAGTCACCCTTCCTTGAAAGCTGTACAAGTTCATTTTTCTGCTTGTGATGTCATGAACATAAACATTTACTGTGTTTACGGCCTGTAGGTCACATCCCAGAGGAAAGAAAAATAAAAATGAGATCTCTCATTTTTATGAGAGATCTTAAACAGCTCAAATGTTTCTCCTAGCCAGAAAGCAAATCTTACCTGTGTGTTTCCACTCTAAAGGTGTGTACGAGCTGAGTAAATGTTGCTGCATGAAGAACATAATTGTACTTTAAACTCTTCGCTAGCTGTAATACAGGAAGAGCCACATTTCTCAGTGCTCCAGTTAAACCTGTTCTCCAGTGATGTCAGTGCAAACTAATTCTCTGTTGGTGACGTGTGATGAAGAGTTGAGTTGATAAACACCGACACATTACTAGCATTGCTACTGGCATAAAGTTGGCTTTCACGTTAGACGTTCGATATTCGCAGATATGCGGAAATGAAGGGACCGTCTCTAAAGTTACAAACGACATTGTTAAACACATTTCTAACTTCAATAGCATTTGAAGGGAAGGACTTACAGTCATATAACCAACTGTACAGTGTTCATGTAGGTGTCACCTATAATGCACACCTTTTAGATTTTTGATATTTAACAAAAGAAACTATTAAATCATATATATAAATTGCCATGTGTTTTATTAGTGCATGGGCTCATACACAAAATAATAATTTTAAAAACCATAATTTAAAGCTCAACAGCATTTGAAGGGAATGACAAACAGTCATGAAGCCAACTGTAAAGTGTTCATCTAGGTGTCAGGTATTCAATTCAATTCAATTTTATTTGTATAGCGCTTTTTACAATAAACATTGTCTCAAAGCAACTTTACAGAAACATATAAAACATGGTATGCAGATTTTAAGTGTGTGAATTAATCCTAATTGAGCAAAACGGTGGCAAGGAAAAACTCCCAAGGAAGAAACGTTGAAAGGAACCAGATTCAGAAGGGAACCCATCCTCATCTGGGTAACAACAGTTAGTGTAAAAAATTTCTTTACGTTTTTATATGAAGTCTGTTTGGCCCTAGAAGCAGCCATAGTCCCCGCAATCTGGAATTGGAGTAGATGAGAGCTCCATCCAGAGGTAGGGCATACGAACGGATCAGGCAGGTCCGGAGAGCAGAAAGGATCAGGATCTCTAGTATCTCCATAAAATCGTGTGCGGCTTGACAGAAGGAGAGAGGGAGAGAAGAGATTGTTTAGTGTAAGAGAAAATCTAGTCATGGTAGGCTTGAGTACACAAATACGTTTTAAGCCTAGACTTAAACACTGAGACTGTGTCTGAGTCCTGAACACTATTGAAAGACTGTTCCATAACTGTGGGGCTCTATAAGAGAAAGCTCTTCCCCCTGCTGTCGTCTTCACTATTTGAGGTACCGTCAAATAGCCTGCACCTTTAGATCTAAGTAGGCATGGCGGATCATAGAAAACCAAAAGGTCGCTTAGATACTGTGGCGTGAGAACATTTAGTGCTTTATAAGTTGATAATAGTATTTTATAGTCAATGTGAGATTTCACTGGGAACCAGTGCAGTACTGATAAGATCGGGGTGATATGGTCGTATCTTCTGGTTCTAGTTAGGACTCTAGCAGCTACATTCTGGACTAACTGGAGTTTGTTTATGCTCCTACTGGAACATCCAGACAGTAAGGCATTACCGCAATCTAGTCTAGAGGTGATGAAAGCATGAACTAAAATTTCTGCTTCATGTAGTGACAATACATTTCTTATCTTAGAAATATTTCTGAGATGAAAGAAGCCTATCCTAGTAATATTATCAACATGAGTATCAAATGATAGACTGGAGTCAATAATTACACCAAGGTCTTTTACTGTTGCACATGATGAAACAGAAAGTCCATCCAGAGTTACTATGAGATCAGAAAGACTACTTCTAGCTACAAATGGTCATAGTACAAGTACTTCTGTCTTTTCAGAATTAATTAAGAGGAAGTTAATAAGCATCCAGTGTCTAATGTCCTTTATACATTCCTCAACTTTACTAAGTTGCTGTCTGTCCTCTGGCTTCGCTGAAACATACAGCTGTGTATCATCACCATAACAGTGGAAGCTAATTCCATGTTTGCGAATAATTTGACCTAGAGGTAGGATATATAAAGTAAAAAGCAGTGGGCCTAAAACAGAACCTTGTGGAACACCAAATTTAACCTCGGTATGTGTGGAGAAATCAATATTTACATCTACAAACTGATAACGATTGGTCAGATAAGACTTGAGCGAGGAGAGGGTTGTTCCTTAATGCCGATAAAATTTTCTAGTCTATCAAGGAGAATAGTATGATCTATAGTATCAAAAGCTGCACTAAGGTCAAGAAACACAAGCAACAAGAAACAACCGTGATCAGAGGCCAGTAGTAGGTCATTTACTACTTTTAATAACGTTGTCTCTGTGCTATGATAAGGCCTAAATCCTGACTGATGCATTTCATGAATGTTATTCCTTTGCAAGTATGAGCATAGCTGCTGTGCTACAACCTTTTCTAATATCTTGGAGAAAAATGGAAGATTTGATATTGGTCTATAGCTGGACAGTTGAGAGAGGTCAAGGTCAGGTTATTTAATCAGGGGTTTAATAACTGCTAATTTAAATGATTTAGGTACATAGCCAGTGCTAAAGGAAGAATTGATTATATTTAAAAGCGGTTCAATTACAGGACAAATCTGTTTACAGAAACATGTAGGTACAGGATCTAATATGCAAGTTGATGATTTCGCTGAATAGATTAATGAAGCTAGTTCGGTCTCTCTAAGGGGAGTAAAACATTCTAAACAATGATCTGATATTGCTATATTATCATCTATAGGGTTAGTTATAAAACTGTCTGGTATTAATTTAATAGCCTGAATTTCACATCTAAATTTACCAATGAAAAATTTCATGAAATCTTCACTGCTATGTAATGATTGAGTGCTTCTTTCTGGAGTGGTTTTATTCCTAGCTAATTTTGCTACCGTATTGAATAAAAATCTCAAGTTGTCTTTGTTATCTCCTATTAAGGTGGAGAGAGAGACTTTTGTAGCAGCACTAAGAGATTTTCTGCAGTTCAGGAGGCTCTCCTTCCATGTTGTTTGAAATATAAATATTACCAAATTGGTAATATTTATATTTCAAACAACATGGAAGGAGAGCCTCCTGAACTGCAGAAAAAACATGGAAGGAGATAACAAGATATTAAGTTTTTTCCAGAGATGTCTTCCATTCGCTGTGTTAAGCATTAATTAAGTTAAACTGAAACACCTCTGTCTCGCTAAATCCCGCACACACACACGTATTTTCAGACACGCCCCCCCCCCCCCCTCTCTCTAAACACACCCATACAAGTGTTTTCATTGTAGCCAGTACGTTCTGTCAAAATGTCAATCTTGGCGGTAGAGTTAGTGGGCTAATTTATGGCCTCGTTCTTCTCAGGCCTGCGTTTTTCTAGGAGTGCTTAATTTATGGCCCTTTGTTTCTTCCTGACCAAGAGTTTTTTATGAGCAGGTGGGTCGTGGTGTGATCCTACAGATTGTTTATGATAATGAGTGTCTTTGGGGGTGTTAATGGCTTTATGACACACCCTTACGATAGGTATGCTTTATGTTTAATAGTAGGGTCACTTACGCAGAAGTCTCTAAGATCTCGGCTGTGTAACATAGCTGTGTAATTTTAGGCGAATCGTCAATTCTCGTTTTAACTCACCGCTAAAATTTTATATTTTATTTTGGAGAATACTTCAAAGAGGAGATACTGTTTATCGTAACAGTTTTGTTTTATTATTATTATTATTATTATTATTATTATTATTATTATTATTATTATTATTACACATCGTTAAGAATGTTTTTATTTATAAACGAATTTATGGGTTTATTGTGGTGGATAAAACAGGTACAGTATCTAACACTACAGGTGATGCTGACATTGTGTCTATCCTGGACATCGTAGACTAAATAAATTTTCTGAACAAGGCAAGCGGTACGTACATTGTTATTCTTTATGAGTATTCGATCCTATGTATAATGTGTTGTGTATGTGTTTAATGATTTTGCTTTATTTTACACAAAGGATCGAACACAGAAGTCCCGTGAGTTTGCTTGGAAAACCCTGTCTTGGTTTGAATTGTGATAATTAGATATTTGTCTGTTATGTTTAAAAGCGGGTTAAGATGATTCATTATGTATTGTGTTTGTTTGTTTACTGTTCAAGGCTTGTCAGATCTTGTAAACAAGATCGCTGCACCCGAGTTAAAAAATAGTGCTGCGGTTTCTCCTGAACGCTGTATACCAATGAGCTCTGGAAAGGCCAAGCGTAAAACAGTCGCTCGGGTCCACAGCGTGGGTGTCGCGACGTCTAAACGTAAACGATCAAGATTTCCCCCACGAGCGACAGACGGTATGTAGCATGTATTTTTAATTTTATTTTAAAAGAGTGTTTTATCATCCTAATTCGTGCCGATATCCTAAGCAATGTTTTGTGGGGTTTTTTTCCCCAACAGTGTCAGTTGTGAATGAACCGCACGCTATAGACTCTGGTTTGAACTGGAATCAGGATTTGTTGGAATAGTGGGACACTTGTGTATTTACCCCGGTTCCTGGAGATGATCTGCCTTCAAACCAAGAAGCTTTTGGTCGCGAGGCTCATGCTATTATATACAATAACAGAGACTCGTTGGAGGTGATACGAACCGGGTTCAAGGCCATCAAAGATCATATTGCAGGATTTGAAAAGACTTTTGCTAGCGTCGCCGAACGTCTGGACATTATAGAGAAGAATCAACGTCTTTATAATCAAAGTGTTGTGGAAGCATTACAAAACCATACCATCACACACAAACAAATCATAGCAACCCAGAAACTCCTTGCTGGGGAGATTTGTCGCGTTGATCACAACCAATACCTGATGACGGAATTGTTAAAACAGCTTGTACAATTGGTTAAAAACAAGAAGCTTTGGTGAGTTGTACAATAGGTATTTTATACCCCTGTGTCTGTATTTGTGTGTGTGTGTGTGTGTGTGTGTGTGTGTGTGTGTGTGTGTGTGTGTGTGTGTGTGTGTTTATTTGTTGGTTCCTATCTGTTTTACTGTGTGTGATTTTTTTACTAGCTTTTGTATCAATTTAAAAAATTTGTAAAAATGTCAAAGCGGCGTGATGAAAACTCATGTAATCTGAGAGCAGCAATTAAATTTAGAAGATGCGACAACAATGGTCTGTGTACTTTTGAACAGCGTGGTACTACAGAGATGTTGCAGGGTTTAATTGGGACAATGGAGGATCTGACTATTGTTGGACTTATTAAACAGTGTTAGATCAATGGCTGAGGTTCAAACAGAACCAATACCTAATTCGTTGTTAGACAGCGATTCCAATTCACAGCAGGTGGGGTGGGGGTCAGACAGACAATCGTTTGATCCTTTGGAGCCAAATTTTGGATTATCTGAAGCTGTTATTGACAATGTCTGACAAAGAGAGGGCTCTGTTTGATGAGTGGTATGTTAAAAATGTAAAATGGTATGTTAAAAAATTGTTCTTGCCATGTACGGCAAGAACAATGTCGTTTTGCTACATGAGGCGTGCATGAAGTACTGTAACGAATTCATACAATGTACCAAACTCGACCCATTCAGATACACCACTTTAGCAGCGTGCTGCATGGCCGTGTATAAAACCCACTACCTACCAAAAGACACACTAGCTCTGACCCATAACAATGTATACACAAATCAGAACAAGACATACTCATCCGTTTCCATTGAATGGCTTGAATATGTCAAAACAACACACGGCCTGAACATTCAGCATGCTTTAAATCATGGGGAGATGGTGATTGGAAAATATCATCTCGATGGTTATTATGAAAAGGATGGTGTCAAATACGGTTTTGAGTTCAACAGATGCATGTTTCATGGGCATGAATGTCGTTATAACCAAACGATTTACAGCCGTTATCAAAAGTGCCCTACGGTTTGCTCAGAAGACAGTTTGATGATAAGGTCGAAATTTTGGAAAAGGCGTATGGTCTCGATGTTGAGGTGATGTGGGAATGTGATTGGAATAACGCTAAACAGAACAATGTCGCTGTAATGGCATTTATGTCCACTTACACACCTCCTGAATGATTGAAACTGCGCAATGCACTATTTGGTGGTCATACTAACACGTACAAATTGTATCACAAAGCCGACAATAGTGAAAAAATACAATATGTCGACTTTACAAGTTTGTACCCCTTTTTCCAGGCCAAAAAATGTTACCCCACAGGACATCCACAAATAATTTTCAAGTATTTTGAACCTCTTGAAAATTATGGGTTTGTCAAGGCTACAGTACTGCCCCCACAAAAACTGCTTCACCCCGTCCTTCCCTATAGGACCGGTGGTAAGCTTATGTTTCCACTGTGTCGTACATGCGGCAAAAATCAGAATCAGACAGACCCGTGTGGTCATACTGATGAGGAAAGAGCTATTTCAGGTGTTGGGTCAGCATAGAGCTGTTGAAAGGTGTGGAAAAGGGTTATATTTTAACGAACGTGGACGAGGTGTGACATTTTCCACAACGGTCAGAAAATTTGTTTTGTGATTATGTTAAAACATTTTTACAATATAAAAAAGAGGCCAGCGGTTTCCCCGCACACGTTATGACAGACACAGACAAGGAATCCTACATCTCAGACTACTTTGAGAAAGAGGGGATTAAGATGGACGCTGGTAAGTTAAGTCGCAACCTAGCACGGCGTTCTATTAAGAAGCTTCTGGTGAACTCACTTTGTGGTCGTTTCTCCATGCGTGAAAACTTGCCGTGTACAGAGTTAATTTTGGACCTGGAACAATTTGCACAGCACATATTTGGTGATGGTTATGATGTTAAACACTTTTCCTTCGTTTCAGACAGCGTGGCTCTAATTCAGTGGTGTTATGCGGATGGGAAAGGGGGGCAGACTTGCGACATCAGCATCTTTCTTGGGGCTTTCACAACATCTCATGCCCGTCTAGAACTTTACGAATTAATGGACAAATTGGGTGACAGGCTGTTGTACAGTGTGATCTTTACATCTAGAGAAGGCGACTGGGAACCTCTGTTGGACCCCTATGTCGGTAATTTAACTGACGAGGTTGGAGCTGGTGATCATATTGTAGAATTTTGTTCAGGCGGACCAAAAACATATGGCTACTGCACTGCGAGGGGTAAGGTATGCATGAAAGCCAAAGGTGTCACGCTCAACGCAGTACATTCAAAAGCCATTAGATTAAACACCCTGATTTACCCTAGGGAGGATAATAGTCATCATATACTGGCATACACAGATACCATTGTACGTAATAATAAACAATTCACACACAACAGGTCAGTTGTTAAAAAGTTTAAGGTTGTGTACAACAAACGCGTGCTGCTCCCATATTTCACAATCCCATATGGCTTCTGACAATCTTTTTGGACATAGGGGTGTACAAGACACAGAGGGGTTTGATTTCAGATTACATCACCCTTTTTCATGTGTGATAAGCGGTCCTTCAAACTCGGGGAAGTCATATTTTGTAAAAATGTTGCAAAATGCTGTACATTTGATTTCTAAAAAAACTTAAAATATTGTGTATATTTATGATTGTTGGCAACCGTTGTATGATGAATTGTTGAAAATGTACAAAATAAAATTTGCTGAAGGATTACCACAGACTCTGAATGATGACGCTCTGTTTCCGGCCAACACGGTTAATTTGTTAATCCTCGATGATCTGATGAAAGAGGCCAGCGGGAGCAACGAGGTAGAAAAGGTCTTTACCCAATATGTACATCATAGAAATCTTAGCGCTATTTATATTGTACAGAATTTATTTTGCCAAGGGAAAACCAGTAGCTTTCCATAAATTAGCTTAAACAATCTTAAATCAGCTTAAACACAAATTATCTAATGTTGTTTAAAAATCCCCGAGATGCTAATCAAGTCAGTGTTCTAGGAAGACAAATGTATCCCGGCAACACAAAATTTTTTATGGAATGTTATCAAGATGCAACCAGCAAGCCTTTCGGGTATCTGCTGATTGATTATAAAGCAAAAACCGCTGAACTCTATCGGCTCAGAACAGATTTACTTGCACCACACCCTGTGGTATATCTCCCGAAAAGAAGATAGCGAAATGTCTGCCAGACTTTGTAGAAACCTGCCGCTTTTAAAAATATTATTAAAAGCATCACCCAAACAAAGACGGATTATTTTACAAACTGCCACAGACGAGCTCATTGCGACATTGTGTGAAGTAGCTCTTAATGTTCTCTATGGCAATATACCTCTCACATCTCAACAATACCAGAAGCTCAGAAAAAGTAAAAGCGTAATCAAATTTGTCTCAGATAAGACTGTTGGTGTTAAACGAAAGAGCTGTGTAATAAATCAACAGGAGGGCTTTCTTCTACCGCTCTTAAGCGTGCTATTTCTTTTATCTCTAGCCTGATTGCATCTAGATAACAGAGGAAATGGAGTATGCAGAGAAAATGTTTTTAGTCCCGCAGCACCAGTTGGACAAACTACAGCCCGGGACAGCACGCGAATCTATTCAGCAAATCGTGAAGAACGATTTGGACATAACTATAAGAAATATCTTGCACCGCTCTGACTCGGACAGTTATGAAAAAGCGAAGCTGTACACAAAGGTTTTACAGCGCTTTTTAACAGTCGCTAAACAAGGGGCCCGTGAAAACAGCACATTAACATTGACGCCTATGCAGACTGAGCATCCTGAACAAGAAAAGCCGTCTGCGCCGCCCGGCGTAAACAACCACGACGGTTTAGATAACGTAGCGGCTGATATTTGAAGAATATTCAGCAGAGGAGTGTAAAAAACGCACACTACATTTTAGATACAATGTCTAATGAAAGATGTCACATCTTGGGACGATTCAGGAGTTTGTGTTTAACGGTAGAACTATTCCTGGCTCACATATGCTCGATTTAGTTAAAGGCATCATGGCTCTGCAAAAGATATCTTATGCCTGAAGACCTGTCGGCTGGCTCGAATTTCTGGAGGTTTTTGCTACTTTAAACATACCATACTCAACGGTGCCAAGCCATTCTGTCAGACACGCAATTAACTCTTTCAAAACCAAATCGACTTCGCCTATAACCAACTCGTCTAAGAAGCGTAAAAAACAGAAAATACTTCCAAGCACACATCAGCACAAACAAATGATTCAGATGGCCCTGTATTCAAATTACCCACTCTTGACATGAGTCACTGGCTACATTTTTAATCCACGAGTTTTCTATTGTTTATGATCTTGTTATTATCTGTATTGCTGTATGTGATGTATGTATAACAATAATAATATAAATGTTAATAATAATAATAATAAAGAGTCAAAAGAAGAAATCTCTTTTCTTTGTTTTTATTGAAAACATCTAGTGTTAGACATAAACATGTTACCTGTCTGAACACAACGAATACATCTGAAAACATTTTCATTACAAAGACCTTTTTTTAGTTTTAGTTTTTTCATAAATGCTGACACCATCTTGTCATTTTTAATAAAATCGCCGGTATACATCTTCAACACACGGTCATAATCATGTCCCTTTAGACCTTTAAACACACCCCCTAAAGTGGCTCCATACATAACTCCGCCCCCTGCATAACCGGGGAGCCCATTCCCCGCTTGATTCTGGTCATATTGGACATAACGCAGAGGGTCTGTGTGGTGATTGTTGAAATATGACATTATTATTATTATTATTTTTAAAACAAATTGTTTCACAGGTCTAAAATGCAGCTTGGCACACAACTTCCCGTAACTGAAGCGCACATCTCGATTTTGATTGTCTTTCACCTGTATGGTTATCTCATTCACGGACGATTTATTAACCGATACGTAGTGTGGGGTGTCGTATCTAACACTAACATTCTTGTGGTTCTCCCCCTCTATATGTACACATCTCAGTAGCGGCACGTAGAAATCCCCCACGGTCTGGTATTCTATGATATCGGTATAAATATACATACTGTAAAACCCTGCAGTAATGTCAGCCTGAAAAAGCGCATAAGTCATCCCAGACCTTTCAAGAGCATGGTCCGTAGTTTCAATAGCAACCCCAGGTTTTAATCCTAAAATATTGGCCACCTTTCCATAAAATGTCAGCGATGTCTTCTGAGGGCCTTTGAGAAAATTTGTATTTTTAACATGATCATAGCCGAGACTCGCACGGTGTATCAGGGACACGTTGATCTCCCGATCAAAAAAAAAACGCCGTCGTCATAATATCCAGTCTTTAACCTGTAAGATGCATTTGATATACTGCCTTCAATATTATATTCGGTGACCCAATTCTCAGTCTTTGTTGTTTCACCATAGTTGAAAATGAACGTAGCATCTTCCTCATTAAATGTGTACCATGACAGCGGATATTCAAATTCGATTAACCGGACTTGCCATTCTCCTTTTAGATTGATAGTTTTTGATAATCGAGTTGTATAACACGAGATACTATTTTCCGGATAAACAGTCCTTGAGGCATTACAGGGAAGCCTTACATAAAAACATCTCTCCCACTCCCCCTCTCATTTTCACTGAAACATTTTATTAAAAAAAAATATATATATATATATATATATATATATATATATATATATATATATATATATATATATATATATATATATATATATAGGCCTATATATTTTTAAATGGATTACTTGGTGCACCAGCAAAGGTGGGAACTCCTTTAATACTGTTTAAAAAGAATCTCAAGGGGATTCGTCAAGAAATCCGCTGAAAAAATGCCAAGAATACATTTCTAGAAATTCTAGGCAAAAAGGGTGTTTACTTTGAAATTGTTAAAATACTAAATAATTTTGATTAATTTTGGATTATTTTTATCAAAACATTTTATTATATTTTATTTTAAAATCTAATTAAACCTTTGTTTTATTATTATTATTTGTGTCGAAAGTTTGGCCATAGCAGTCAATATCATAAATTTGCTTACATTTAAATAGAGATCTAGAAATTGTGCAACTTCTTGAATATTGAATAGTTTTTTGTGTGTGTTTTAGAATTTTAAAAACTCTAAAACATTCTACATACATGTTTCCAGCATGACTGAAATGTAAGAAGAAGTCTTTCTAAAGTAGAAAAGAGTTTAAGGGCTTTAGTGCATGACAGTAATAGGGAGCTATAGTGAGGAGGATAATGAGAGACACTTTAAGGCTTCCTTTTAGCTGGAGAGATCTACAGATGAAAATCAGTCTGATGATGCAGTGGTGTAATGCTGATATGTACATTTTAATATGAGAGGAAATCAGAAAGCTCACTGTACCTGCATACTGCTGAATCCTCTTCAGTTCTGTGGAAACTAATCACAACAAAACATCACTTTCATTAGATTTAAGATCATGATCATTTTAATGCAACATATTTCATTAGGATTTATAAGAGGATTTGTAGAAGATTAAATAATGAAACATTTTAAATGATCTCATTTTAAAAGAGAAAACTTGTACAGTTGATGGTAGGAAAATGTCAAAGAAGAGAACACACACACACACAGTACCCTCACTGTACCTGCATACTGCTGAATCCTCTTCAGTTCTGTGGAAACTAATTACCACAAAACATCACTTTCATTAGTTTTAAGATTTAAGTTTTACGTTCATTAGATTTAAGATCATTTCAATGAAACACGTTTTAGACTTGTAACTGAAAGAGTGTTATATATGAAAGTTTCTCACCTGTTTCCTTTAACTTGTCATTGAGTGTTTTAGTGAGTTTCTCATTCAGAGTCTTCTGAAGCTGAGACAGAGCTGTCCTCACAGTGTCCCCACTCAGATCAGTGTTAAAACTGATCTCAGTCCAGTTCTTGGTGTGTGGAGGGCTGCACACGGAGGAGTAAATCTACAGTAGAGCAGGAGAGAGGAGAATTCCCTCAGCATGGTGAGTGTTGTTCTGTGATGTTCTGCATTGCCAGTGAGCAGGGAGAGGACCACTGACCTGTAGGAGGTGGAGATGCTCCTCAGTGTGTGAGAGCTGCTCCAGCTCAGTGTCTCTCCTCTTTAGCACAGTGATTTCCTGCTCCAGCTCTTTAATGAGTCCTTCAGCCTGCCTCTCTGCTGCTTTCTGCTTCTCCTCCATCACCTCCAGCAGCTCAGCCTGACTTCTCTCAATGGAGCGAATCAGAGCAGTGAAGACTTCAACACTGTCTGCTTTCTCTTTCTCTGTGCTTCTCTAAAGGAGGAACACATTTTCACTTCCATCAGATTACACTGAATAGTGAAACAGTGTTTAATGCAGTTTGTTCATTTATACAAAGTAAAGTAAACTATACACAAAGTATTTTTCCACACACTTTGCTGAGCTCTACTGAGTGATTGATCTCTCGGATCTTCTTCAGTCGGTCCTGAATCTGCTACATATGTTTCTGTGTTTTCCCCAGCTGTGTCTGAGGACAGAGTAGAAGAAATATATTTGATTTTATACTTATTAAATTTGTCCCTCTGTTTTGTTAAAAGTGAATTGTCATAATTTTCCCTATGAGTGGTGTAACAAATAATTTTCAGTAATTAAAATTATTATTATTGTCAATTAATTATTTTCTTGGATCAGTTCTATCTGAAGTCAAAATCTATCTACCACAGGATAAATTTAATTGCAATATCTATAAGAATTTCAAAATCTCATATTAATCAGTGTTTCTCACCTTCCTCTCTCTGCTCTCCTCCTCTATAGGAACAGTGTTGTGATTCTTGTGATCTCCTTCAGTGCAGAACTTACACACACACGTCTGATCATCTCTACAGAACAGCTCCAGAGCTCTCTCATGTTTCTGGCATTTGTAGTCCTCCAGGTTCTCCACAGGGTTTATTAGTTTGTGCGTCTTATGTTTGGGCATATTATTATGAAACTCTAGATGAGTTTCACACAAACTTGCACAACAATTGTTGTGGATAAAAAATGTCATAAATATACAATAAACATAAGGGAGACCTAGCATCCAGCAAAGGGGAAAAGAAGAAAAGACGGGCACCTAGACACATAGAAGCAGGATTAGGCGGACATTGACAAATTGGAATTACACTTTAAAGATCTTTAAGAGCAGTAGTAGTCAAAAAAGCCAAAAAGAGGTATACGAGCTGAGCTGAGGAGGGCTAATACACACACACACACACACACACACGCTCGTACAGTCAAGGGCGGGCAAGTAGACACAACATACACACACTCTCTCTCTTTCTCATACACACATGAATAACTTTAATAATATCTTATAGTAATAGAGAAACTCTATAAAAAAAACAGAATAGTAGGATATGCAGGACAGTAGAACTGTAATGATATTAAGAAGTTGGAAGTACAGTAAACCGCTTTTCAAGTAGTATAAATTTATATAAAATAAGAAATATAGTGCAAATATGAAAATAAATTATAAACTAGAAATACAGGAAAATGTAAACTTACTCATGACTCAAATGGTCAGGGTTCTTGGCTCACAAGGAAGGCCTTAATTTTAAGAAAGAACCATGAGGAGCCAGTTATAAGGGTGGCTGGGTCAAACTGACCCCCCCTCGAGATAACGATAAGACCAAGGTCCCTCCCGGTTGTTTAGTCTTGTCTACGTCATCTTCTATCCTCTAGGTAATTGAAAAGTGAAGTTTCTGAGGCCCTAAGGTAACTGAGAATTCTGGTTTCTGATGCCCTAGGTAACTGAAAATTCTGATCCTCTGAGTAACTAGAAACTCTGGGTTTTTATTTTCTGGGTTATTAGAAATGCCTGGGTTCTGATTTTATGTGTAAATTAAAAACTCCTGGTTTCAATTCTATGTGTAAGTGAAATAGCCCTTTTCTGGAACATAAGAGTAAGGTAAATTAGCTCTTTTTTAACCCTATTGGTAGTGAGATCATAGTCTTCTTGAAACATATGGGTTATTTAGTGTGTAAATGCAGTATAAATACTGGAGCTTAAGCTCAGGGTATTGGGATCACCTCTGAGAATTCTCATCGGTGTGGATCTCGTGTGGTGGAATGGAACAATAAAGCTGGACCCTTGCTTCTTCTCACTCACGGCTGGTGTATTTTTTCTATCTCCAACTGGGCTCAGAGGTAGATGTGAGTATTGGCTTCTAAGTTGAATTTTAAATGTTTTTGGGTAATAGGCTAAATTTGAGCCAACACAATCCAGACAGGATTTCAGGGCCTTCAGCTTCTTTCCAGTGCAGGCATCACAAAGAACCTCAGGTTTGTCAGGATACTTCCCTTCTTGAAGTTATCTGCAACCTCTCTCAGTGTTGTAATAATCTTCAGTTCAGGTCTCTTGGTGAATTTCTCTTTACATAATGGACAGTAACAGTGTTGACTCTTCTCCCAGCACTGTGTAAGGCAGCTCTTGCAGAAGTTGTGTCCACATGGAGTGGTGACTGGATCAGTGAACACATTCAGACAGACCGAACACTGCAGCTGATCTTCAGACAGGAGACTGCTGGAGTCACGAGAAACTAGGTTTGATAGAACAAAAGTTAAACATTGTTTATAAATAGTGTAATGGGGGATATGGGTTCAGTAGACCAATAGGATGAGAGCTACCCGATTATTTAAGGACCCTTATATTGGTAAACAGATGCGTGTCTTGGTGATTCTGAGTCCCTCGCTCCCCTGGCATTTCTGGGTTCCCGCTTACATTCAGGTACGTTCAGGATTTGTCATGGCGTAACGAGATGAATACCTCAAGGCTAATTTGCGTGTTTTTATAGTTTTAGAGCGACGCTTATGGCGCGTGCATTATGGCGAATTGGCGCCAGAGATCGCGTAAACATTTAGCCGGTGGCTGAATGATGAGTATGTATGTCGAGCCGCGGTACCTGTGAGTAATTATACAACTTCGCGTCTGGTGTTTGTTCAATCTAAGGGTAAGTGTACCTCTCCCTTTTTCACATTGGGGCTTGATAGATTTAGGTTATCTTTGTGTTAAGGTGAGAGTGGGGAGTTGAGCTAAATCTTCTCTAAGACGAACTCCTAGCCAAAGACGCTACATGTGATGCCGCTGCTGTTTTGCTTTAATGACTGTTTTGCTTCAACAATTGGTTTGCTTTTATGTCCTGTTCTGTCTTATGGTTTTATGTATTTTGTTTTTCTTTAGTTTTGGATGTATGTCTGGTTTTTGTAACCACATAGTAAAAGAAGTGGTAAAACTAGTGTTTCCTAGCCTCTAACCAGTTTCAGGTTTGTGATTCCACCTAACCACTTTGCTACTGAGAGGGTGTATGTTGAGCCTTACTGTCTCCATGCTATAGTGGCCATAATTGTCATTTGTATTGACCATAATTCTGGTTCTCCTTGGGTGTTGTCAACTGCCTCCATTTCTTGGGGTGGTGTCAGTGGGCCTGGGTGTTATAGCTACCATACCACAGTGTCTGTAATATTTGTCGTTTAGTGCCTGTGTAACTTTGGGTTAGCTGGTGTCTTCTTTCTCTCCAGGAGTCAGTGAGTCTTGGTGGTACAGGGGAGGCTAGCTGCATTTAGTCGGTGGTGTGCTTCTCAGTGTGCCAACACAACTTCCTTATGGTGCAGGTAGTGTGATTATTTATTTATTTATTTATTTATTTATTTATTTATTTATTTTTGGTATGACTTGCAGTGGGTTTGGATGAACTCCCGAGTTGTAGCTGGCCTGCCTTGTCCCTGCCAAGCCTGGGCCTGGAGAAGTTGTTAGTTTTAAAACCCATGTTGTGTTTCATGGGAAAGTGTTTTTATATTTTCATGTTAAGTTTTAAATGATGCTGAAGTGTCATAATAAAATGTCATTTTTTTATATATATATATATATTCGTACTCATGTCTCACTCGTGTTCCTTGCCCTGATTGGTAAAACTTGTGTGCCTTTTGTTTGGGAGTATTTCCCTGGTCCTCCCCCAGGGTGGCATAGTTGGATATACTGAATTTGGGATAAACATCTCCCTCCAATTGGGAATTTTGGCACATTCTGGTGTGGTCGGCAGGGTAGACATTTTCCCTTCATATTGGAATATTGCCACACAAAGCATTGTGTAAACCATCACATTTAGTGGTAAGACTTAATTAAATTGTATAAAAAAACTGTAGGGATTAAACATTTTAATATAACAATCACTATTATTATCTCAATGAATCTCTATAATTTTATTCCTTTAATGATTCTTTATAATTTTAAATTATCCCTTTGCTTGGTCTTGGTTGTTTTCTTTAGACTCTCATCAACATTGACCACAAACACAGCCTTGTTTATTGCCCTGCACAATGTTATTTGTTTTAGCGTACAGAGCCAAAGTGAACCTGGTGATGTAACCAGTCTTGTCTCGTCCACATGTGAAGGTCTTCACAAGCTCAGAGTTGGGAAACATTGCTTTAAAAACTGAGTCAATAACAATTGCTGTCAGTGGAAGTGTATGAGTGATGATTCTCCAGTGTCCGTAATACCAGATAACCTCTGTTTTCAGAGTGGGCCTAGAGCAAAAGATTGCTCAGATGTTGAATGATGACTGGCTGGAAGTTTGTACACTTGTATGCTAGTAGTTTCAGTAGTTGCACTGCTTGGCTACCTGGCAGCAATAGGATTTTGCTATATCTCACGCATACTGTACTGTTTCAGCTTTTCCCCTTGCATGTGTCATTCCACGACCTGAACACCCGTGGAGCCAATTTTAAAGCATTTCTCTCAAATGCTTCTGTGGGTTTCCAAATCATTTCCTGGTACTGCTTTTAACCAGTCCGAGAATTGATTATTTTCTGGCCACTTGCTGTTAGATTTACATTTCCCCATTACTTCACATCCAACTCAGCGCATCCCGTACCACTGTAGCAGCTCTGTTAGCATGCAAAGCAGTTACCATAGTAACCACCAACCAATCAAAAACACGTTTGATCATTCAAACGTCAACTCTGTTCACACTCCACAATGTAAGACCTCTGCAAATTATTTTTAAGCCTTTTCCCCACTATTTAAGACTTTTCATGGCCTTAAATTTGTTGAAAGTGAATATAATGCTTTTCCAGGCTATTCAAGTACCCTGTATGTGTTTTCCTGTACTGATACGAAAAAGCTTTTTATTCTAATCTAAACTCACACTTGAATTTTAAAGGCTCTTGTTGATGTTGTTAAATTATTTGCAAATGTAGCTCTTGCATAAGAAAAACACAAGCACCTGCATTAAAAATAATCACTGACAGGGTGGAATGATGACACAAAGCTCCATCATCCCAGAGCTGATTATTTTTTACAGAAAACTGTACATGCTTGAGTGCTTTATTTCTCTTACACTGTATCACTGCACCACCCTAACAATAACACTTTTTAACACTCAATTAAAATATTATAGTTATAATACATAGCTTTCTGAGATGTCTGTGCATTATTACAAAAGTGTTCTTATCTGGAATCAGTGGCATAAAATCAGAAAAACAATTAAACCGTTCATTGAGATCATTTTTATAACAGTTAATTTCAGCCAAAATTTCATATGGTGCCAGTCCTTCAATAAATGATGTAGCACATCCACCATGCAGTGCAAGTCATTGTTAATTAGTTGTTACTATAGAAACAGTAACTTACTACTGCATGACTATTTAATAAATACAAATAAATCAGTGGTGTTTGGTTGTATCTACAGACATCAGCAGCTGAACTTCATTCATTTTATTGATATTAAATTCTGCAGTAAAACTCAGTGTGAACTGTAATTGATCTTTATTCATATTTGATTTGGAGTGATAAAGTTCCACAATCATAATGTGTAAAAAACAGATTGAAGAATTAATTTTTTTATCCAAAACAAACAAGTATTAAAATAATCTGTACAGCATTTTAAAAGGGAATATTTATTTCTAAAATTTACTAGAAAAAGTTAAAAAAAAGAAAAAATTATTCTCGCCATTTAATAGATGATTAAATCTGTGAGGTGAAAATTCATTCAGTGTTAAATACAGGAGAGATGATCAGTGGTGCTGAATTTTTACCTTCTTCATTTAAATCAGGACTGAAGAGTGGATAGAGTTTCTCAGTGAAAGACTGAGCAGTGAAAGAGTAGATATGAAAGCTGGACTTCACATCATAAAAGGAGACCAGACCCTTCTCATAATCCACAAACACCCCCACCTTCTCCACCTTCTCTCTCAGTGTGAGGAGGACAGAGGGATCAGCACGAGCCTTATACTGATTCTCATTCCTCAGTACCACAGTCCAGAATCCATTTTGAGGACTCTGTATAATCATCCCCTTCCTTTTAATGGACTCTTTGGCTACTCCCAAATCCCACGCAGTTTTCCCTCTGACCTGCACCTCATAATAAAATCTCCCTGAGGAGAAACTCTGCTTTCCCAGAACATTAACACATGTATTAAACCTCTTTGGTGTATCAGGGAGATACTGTTCTGTGTCTCCATGTGTCACTTGTTTTCCATCAGCAGACAGGATGAGATCAGGATGAGCTGTATCAGGATCCAGAGTCACATCCACTGCAAGAAACACAGAGTGAGATGTGAGTTTGCAGGTAAAAATATTAAATCATCATCAGTGGATCAGATTCATTAGGATTTATAAGAGGATTTGTAGAAGATTAAATAATGAAACATTTTAAATGATCTCTTGTAAAAAGAGAAAACTTGTACAGTTGATGGTAGGAAAATGTAAAAGAAGAGAACACACACACACACACACACACAGTACCCTCACTGTACCTGCATACTGCTGAATCCTCTTCAGTTCTGTGGAAACTAATTACCACAAAACATCACTTTCATTAGATTTAAGATCATTTCAATGAAACACGTTTTAGACTTATAACTGAAAGAGTGTTAAATATGAAAGTTTCTGACCTGTTTCCTTCAAATTGTCATCCAGTGTTTTAGTGAGTTTCTCATTCAGAGTCTTCTGAAGCTGAGACAGAGCTGTCCTCACAGTGTCCCCACTCAGATCAGTGTTAATACTGATCTCAGTCCAGTTCTTGGTGTGTGGAGGGCTGCACATGGAGGAGTAAATCTACAGTAGAGCAGGAGAGAGGAGAAATCCCTCAGCATGGTGAGTGTTGTTCTGTGATGTTCTGCATTGCCAGTGAGCAGAGAGAGGAACACTGACCTGTAGGAGGTGGAGATGCTCCTCAGTGTGTGAGAGCTGCTCCAGCTCAGTGTCTCTCCTCTTTAGCACAGTGATTTCCTGCTCCAGCTCTTTAATGAGTCCTTCAGCCTGCCTCTCTGCTGCTTTCTGCTTCTCCTCCATCACATCGAGCAGCTCAGCCTGACTTCTCTCAATGGAGCGAATCAGAGCAGTGAAGACTTCAACACTGTCTGCTTTCTCTTTCTCTGTGCTTCTCTAAAGGAGGAACACATTTTCACTTCCATCAGATAACACTGAATAGTGAAACAATATTTAATGCAGTTTGCTCATTTCTACAAAATTAAAAAAAAAAAAAAAAAAACTACTGAATGTAGCAGCTATTAACTCATGTCATATTGAACACACTTTACTGAGCTCTACTGAGTGTTTTATCTCTTGGAGCTTCTTCAGTCGGTCCTGAATCATCTGCTGCACATCTGTCTGTGTTTTCTCCAGCTGTGTCTGAGGACAGAGTAAAAGAAAAATAGTTTTATTAAAAAAAGTGATTTGTCTAAATTTATCCCCATATGTGGTGTAAGATATAAGTTTTAGTATAGTAAATAATTTTCTCATAATGTTTTATTAACGTAAATAATTTTGCAAGTGAAGTCGAAACAAATCATATAGCTGAACAGTGAAGATTAAAGAAGTCCCAGAAATTGAATTCAAAACCTTCCAATCTGATCTACTACTGGATAAATTAAAATGTAACATCCATAAGCATAACCAAATCTGATATTAATCAGTGTTTCTCACCTTCCTCTCTCTGTTTTCCTCCTCTATAGGAACAGTGTTGTGATTCTTGTGATCTCCTTCAGTGCAGAACTTACACACACACGTCTGATCATCTCTACAGAACAGCTCCAGAGCTCTCTCATGTTTCTGGCAGATGTAGGCCTCCATGTTCTCCACAGGGTTTATTAGTTTGTGTTTCTTATGTTTGGGCATATTATTATGAAACTCTAGATGAGTTTCACACAAACTTGCACAACAATCCAGACAGCATTTCAGGGCCTTCAGCTTCTCTCCAGTGCAGGCATCGCAAAGAACCTCTGGTTTGTCAGGACTACTTTTCTTCTTGAAGTGATCTGCAACCCCTCTCAGTGTTGTATTAATCTTCAGTTCAGGTCTCTTGGTGAATTTCTCTTTACATAATGGACAGTGACAGTGTTGACTCTTCTCCCAGCGCTGTGTAAGGCAGCTCTTGCAGAAGTTGTGTCCACATGGAGTGGTGACTGGATCAGTGAACACATTCAGACAGACCAAACACTGCAGCTGATCTTCAGACAGGAGACTGCTGGAGTCACAAGAAACTAGGTTTGATAGAACAAAAGGTTACACATTGTTTATAAATAGTGTAGAAATACTGTAATTTCTTTCAACCATGTCTCTATACAGTAAACTTCATCTGTGGTGAAGCTGTGAAAATCACAGACCAGAATTTCTACATGCAGGCTATTTGCAGGTTTGAGATAATAAAATTTAAGGCTGTTTAAAAATCAAAATCAAAGAACAGTTAAGAAAAAATTTGCTATTTAAAAAACTCATATTAAGTAATTATTCAGCCAGTTTTATAAAACTATAGACACCAAAAATCAATACTGCAAAAACAAGACCATTAAGGCTACTTATATGCCTCTGGACATCTTTATTTTATAATAAAGTACATCTATGTATTTTCTTTTGTCAATAATGCAATACATTTATTATAGATATAGACATACACCAAGAGCACATGCTTAATATTCCAAATATGCTTCATTAAAATACAGGTGAACTACTTAAAATGCACGGCATTGTTTAAACCACCACATTAAGTGTTAAGACTAAGCTCTTACATAAGAAAAAAACCACAAGCACCTGCATTAAAAATAATCACCGACAGGGTGGTGTGATGACCCAAAGAGTCATTATCATCCCAGAGCTGATTATTTTTACATAAAATTGCATGCTTAATTTCTCTTACACTCCAACAATAACACATTTTTCTTTAACAAAGTTGCTTTTATCAGTCTAATTACTTTAAATGTTGTGGGGCATATGGAAAAAAATGTTCATTTCCAGATTTGTGTATTTGTTTATTTTGAGTTTTCACTAGCCTACATATCTAATTATTGAATTATTTAAACATATATTTAAATATTTAACTAATAAATATTCCTCCATAGTTAAATGATCAGTGTCAATAAATAAACTTTCTAACATGTTTGTGCATTATTACACAAGTGTTATTCTTACCTGACAAGAGCAGCATAAAATCACCAGAAAAAAACAACAATTAAACCGTACATTGAGATCATTTTTATAACAATTAATTTCAGACAAAATTTCATAATAGTGATATTCCTTCATTAAATTATCTATCACATCACCATGCACATCTCACCACCTTGTGAATTAATTGTTATTATAGAAACAGTAAATTACTACTTCATAACTATTTAATAAATACAAATATCATGTATAAGCTGGATAACATACAGGAACCTGGTTGTTCCATGCTGCTCCTTCTGTTGGCTTTTGTTGGTGATGAAGATTCAGCCATTTACTCCCTCCTGTGTTTTTAATTTTCAGAAAGAAATCACATGATTCAGTTAACACATGTAACAGTATGAGGTGATATTAGTCTGTTTGACTCAGCATGCCTGTCTGCAGTGTTAAACATAAGCAGTGACACTGGAAGCATTTAGACTGTGATATAAAACACACGTAAACATTCCTCATCTTCATTAGATTGTAATAAACACAGAATTTCACTGATCATTCTCACAGCTCTCAGCTCACTAACTGTATCATTCACAGTTTCTCACTTCCTGATATGTTTGTAGAAGTGTTTATGTTTCACCCAGTGCTCACCTCTGTATTTCTAACACACACACACACACACACACACACACACACACACACACACACACTTTTCATACAGGTAATTCAGTTTAGCTCACACATTTGGACAAATGTAGTCATTAAGTGTAAAGTATAATTGTATTTTAACTTGTATTTAAGTGTTCATGCTGGAATCAGTTCAACTCTCCACTTTTGAGCAGTTAATAAAATAAAGGAACCTTTGACTCTGTTTTTCAGCTTTGCTGTCTTGGTTGATCACTGATCATTAAATAGACAGTTTAAAAACACACAGTTATAATCAGTTTGTATTTCAGCAGTGTGTTAGAGACCCTGTCTCTGTCTGATATTGTTAACATGTGCAGTTTATCCTGATAAATCACACACTGACAAAACCTCTGAACTATAAAACATTCACTGAAGTACATACCTTTATTTTACTTGCCTCTTTTCAGGGAGTGAGAATTGTCTGCATTTATATTCCAGAGTCAGTGAATATCCTGCAGTTAATTTCAGAAATTAATGTGAAAATAAGGGTTTCTTCTGGCTGGGAGCTAACTGCTTTACTCTTTCACTTTAGTCACTTCCTTGTTCACTTCTAATGGTTGATAAAGGGACAGTTCCACATATGATCACAATGCAGTTTGTCTCCACCTCTCTAGCTTCACCTCCGCTCATGTGTATTTATAGTTATTCAAACTGCACATGAAATAACAATAATGTTGTTTATTTCTCCTGACGATTATCGTGATTATCGGATAAGATCGTTTTCTTGTGGGTCACGTCATTTCGTCTTTGGAAAACTGTTTAAAAAAACAAAAAAAACAAACAAATTGTTTTAAACTATTGCAATGTTGTGCCTAGATGTTAATATGCTATATGCCTTGAGTTTATAAGTAGCACACATTTTAGCCAGATCACATGATTTTAAGACTTTAGAAGACATAATCTTTAAATGGAAGTATTTTGAATCATTGTGAACTACGTTGCTTGTGAAATAATCAGTATTTATACATTAATACCAAAAGCCTGAGTTTATAAAAAAGATAATAAATGTCTATCTCATGAATATTCTGGTGTAAAGTGGAATCCATTGTTGTCTCAATGACTGCAAGTTTCCCAGGTCCTGTGGCTGTAAAACAACCGTGCTTGACACTAGGTTTGAGGTGTTTGTGGTCATATGCTGTGTTTGGTTTTTGCTAAACATGGAGCTGTGCATGATGACCAAACATCTCTACCTTGGTCTCATCAGTCCAAAGGATATTGTGGTTTGTTCAGATGCAATTTTGAAAACTGAAATCATGCTTCATTTACTTTTTAGAAAGAAGGGGCTTTTTATCTAGTCTTTTTATCAAGTTTTAATACTACTTTTCTAGACACCCTTCCCTGAAAGCCATACGAGTTAATTTTTTCTGATTGTGATGTCATGAACATACTGTATTTACAGCCTGTAGGTCACATCCCAGAGGAAATAAAAATAAAAAAATTCTTTACCAACTCAAATGTTTCTCTGAGCCAGAAATGAGGTTACATGAACATGAAATGGAGAGTTTTGTTTAATTCTCCTGCTTCTCAAATTTTTCCCGTGAGAAAAATAACATTGTCTCCCACATTTGTCTCCTCTTACAGACACTGTGCAAGTCAAAGGTCTCAATATGAATTCAAACATTTCTTAATATTACTGTACAATATTAATTAATAATACTTATTACTAATCAGCAATATTCTAGGATTGTGTCATAAGCCATCATCATTGTCCATTTTACCAAACAAAGCTCCATGGTGGGGTTTACAAGGGAAAACTTTACATGTTAAACAAAGAAAAAATGTTATGCAACAACTATGAAGCACACTGTATACTAGTCTTACATTTGTTCAACAGGAAAATCTTGCCTGGGTGTTTCCACTCTAAAGGTGTGTAGGGGTTGAGTAAATGTTGCTACATGAAGAACATAATTACTGTACTTTAAATACTTCTCTAGCTGTAATACACAGGGGGAACCACATTTCTCAGTGCTCCAGTTAAACCTGTTCCCCAGTGATGTCAGTGTAAACTAATTCTGGTGAAGTGTGATGAAGAGTTGAGTTGATAAACACAGACACAGTACTCGCATTTCTGTAGTATTTTAATTATATACCAGTTGGAATATACTATGTTCTTAATTATAAAAGCATGTTGATGAAACTTGTAGAGTTCAGAGGAGAAAGAGAGATAGATTACCATCATCACTGTTGTAGTTCAAAGCCTTTTCAGTTGTAATATACTGTAATATATGGAGGAAAACCTCCTTTCTACAAGCCCCAGGTAACCCAGTTCTCTCTGTGGTCTAGTGTGAAAGCATGAACTACGGATGAAACTTGCTGAAAATGTCATGATATCACGTATGTGCACTGACTGAGAAACAGGGGAACTGAATCACTGGAACACAGATGTTGTGTCGAACTCTGTTTTCCCACTGGGATAG
Organism: Ictalurus punctatus; assembly: GCF_001660625.3. Lineage (NCBI taxonomy): Eukaryota > Metazoa > Chordata > Actinopteri > Siluriformes > Ictaluridae > Ictalurus > Ictalurus punctatus. The sequence continues at coordinate 24,038,320 of NC_030422.2, forward strand.
ATTTCTTCCAGCCCCGCCCCCACACAAAACAAGGAAGGAAGCCTGCATACACAAAAAACTCACCCTGAGATGCTGTGCTCGTACCACTGAGGTACTATGGAAAGCCATAAGGCTAAAAACTAACGTTTTTAATGCATTTTCCTCTGTAGAATGTTGATCTATTATTTTCTACAAGAGCAAATCATCACCCCTTCACCAACCATGCTTGACAGTTGGTATGAGGTGTTTGTGGTGATATGCTGTGTTTGGGTTTTTGCAATAAATTGAGCTGTACATGACGACCAAATATCTCCACCTTGGTCTCATCAGTCCAAAAGATATTGTGGTTTGTTCAGAGATGGGCCATTTTTTCTTGCCACCTTTCCCTGAAAGCCATATGTGTTTATTTGTTCTGATTGCGATGTCATGTACATAAACATTTACTGTGTTTATGGCCTGTAGGACACATACCAGAGGGAAAAAAATGAGATTGCAAATGTTTCTCCAAGCTAGACATGAGGTTACATGAACATCAAATGGAAACTTTTGTTTAATTCTCCTGCTTCTCAAATCTTTCTCCTGAGAAAAATAACATTGTCTCCCACATTCGTCTCCTCTTATGTTTCAGAAGAGACCTTAACATCACACACTGTGAAAGTCAATGGTCTCAATATGAACTCAAATTTCTTAAAATTACCGTATAATATTTATTCATCCATCCATCCATCCATCCATCCTCAACCGCTTATCCATTATTGGGTCGCAGGGGCAGCAGCTCCAGCAGGGGACCCCAAACTTCCCTTTCCCAAGCCACATTAACCAGCTCTGACTGGGGGTTCCTCAGGTGTTCCCAGGCCAGTGTGGAGATATAATCTGGTGTGAGGCACCAGGCAGGTGTGGGGATACTCACAAGTCCCCGGTTGAGCGCTGTTACGTTGGAGTTTAGACCGGTGGACAAGAGGGTCGCCTCCTTACGCCTAAGGGTTGTGGGGGGAGGGGACTCTGACTGTTTTCTGTGCATATGCACCGCACACCAGTTCAGAGTACTCGGGCTTCTTGGAGACCCTGCATGGAGTCCTGTATGGGGTACCAGTAGGGGACTCCATAGTTCTGCTGGTAGACTTCAATGTGCACGTGGGCAATGATGGAGATACCTGGAGAGGCATGATTGGGAGGAACGGCCTCCCCGATCTAAACCCGAGCAGGTGTTTGTTGTTGGACTTCTGTGCTAGTCATGGACTGTCTATAACGAATACCATGTTCGAACATAAGGAGGCTCATAAGTGTATGTGGTACCAGAGCACCTTAGGCCAAAGTTTGATGATTGATTTTGTAATCGTATCACCTGATCCGAGGCCGCATTTACTGGACACTTGGGTGAAGAGAGGGGCAGAGCTGTCAACTGATCACCATCTGGTGGTGAGTTGGGTCAAGGGGTGGGGGAAGACTCTGGACAGACCTGAAAAGCCCAAACGGGTAGTGCGGGTGAACTGGGAACGTCTGGAGGAGGTCCCTGTCCGCGAGATCTTCAACTCACACGTCCGGTAGAGTTTTTCTGGCATCCCTGTGGTGGTTAGGGGCATTGAACTTGAGTGGGCAATGTTCAAAGCTTCCATTGCTGAAGCTGCAGTGGAGAGCTGTGGTCTCAAGTTCTTAGGTGCCTCAAGGGGGGTAATCCCAGAACATTGTGGTGGACACTGGTGGTCAGGGAAGCCATCCAACTGATGAAGGAGGCCTTCCGTGATGTGTTATCTCGGAGGATTCTGGAGGCACTTGCAAGGTACCGACAGGCCCAAAGTGCTGCAGCCTCTGCCGTGAAAGAGGCCAAGCAGTGAGTGTGGGAGAAGTTTGGAGAGGACATGGGAGAAGGACTTTCAGTCGGCACCAAGGCGTTTCTGGAAAACCATCCGCCACCTCAGGAAGGGGGAAATGGGGAACCATCCAAGCTGTGTACCACGCCCTCTATGGTAGAGGCAGAGGTGGAAGCTGATGGGGGATCATCGTCAATTTCCCTGGTGGAGGTCACTGAGGTAGTCAAACAACTACACAGTGGCAAGCCCCCGGGGATTGATGAGATCCATCCAGAAATGCTGAAAGCTCTGGGTGTGGAGGGGTTGTCTTGGTTGACACGCCTCTTAAACATTGTGTGGATGTCGGGGACAGTGCCCAAGTAGTGGCAGACCGGTGTGATGGTTCCCCTGTTCAAAAAGGGGGACCAGAGAGTGTGCGCCAACTATAGGGGTATCACACTTCTCAGCCTCCCTGCTAAAGTCTACTCCAGGGTGCTGGAATGGAGGGTTTGGCCAGCAGTCGAGCCTCGGATTGAAGAGGAACAATGTGGATTCTGTCCTGGTCGTGGAACAACGGACCAGCGCTTTACTCTTGCAAGGATCTTGGAGGGGGCCTGGGAGTATGTCCATCCAGTCTACATGTGTTTTGTGGATTTGGAGAAGGCGTATGACTGGGTCCCCAGCGGTTTACTGTGGGTGGTTCTGAGGGAGTATGGGGTGAGGAGTTCCCTTCTTAGGGCTATACAATCGCTGTACGCCCAAAGCGAGAGCTGTGTCCTGATGCTCGGCAAAAAGTCAGACTCGTTCCAGGTGGGGGTTGGTCTCCGCCAGGGCAGCGCTTTGTCACCAATCCTGTTTGTGATATTCATGGACAGGAAATCAAGGTATAGTCATGGTGGGGAGGGGTTGCATTTTGGTGACCTGATGATCTCATCGCTGCTTTTTGCAGATGATGTGGTCCTGATGGCATCATCGGTCCGTGACCTCCAGCACTAACCGGATCGGTTCGCAGCTGAGTGTGAAGCAGCTGGGATGAGGATTAGCACCTCTAAATCTGAGGCCATGGTTCTCAGCAGGAAACCGATGGAGTGCCTACTCTGGGTAGGGAATGAGTACTTAACCCAAGTGAAGGAGTTCAAGTACCTTGGGGTCTTGTTCATGAGTGAGGGGACATTGGCCGGAGAATTGGAGCAGCGGGAGCGGTATTGCAATCATTTTACCGCACCCTTGTGACGAAAAGAGAGCTGAGCCGGAAGGCAAAGATCTAGATCTACCGGGCAATCTTCATTCCTACCCTCACCTATGGTCATGAAGGCTGGGGGGAAAAGAATACATTTTGAAATCTCTAGTGATTTTTTTTTGTCACCTGAGGTTATTTGTTTGTTTATCAAGGTAAAGACAACACACGTGTTATTTACATCTATAAAAACATAGAACTAAAGGAGGGTGTACTTTCTTTTTCACATGACTATATAAACACGTGCAAAAAAAGAAAAGGTTGTAACTCCATCATCAAAATGTCCAAGAAACATTCTGGGGGAGGTTTTGCTGTGGTGTTTATATTTGTTTGGTAAGAAAAAGATAAATGAAATTGCAGCCAATCACCTCCTTAAATAAATCAAAAAAGTTAATGTATTAACACTACATGTCTTTCTGGAAGAACTAGTGTAATCTTCTCAGGATGACTTTTAACAACAGTCGTAAAACAGTTGCATACAGCAACATGAAACATCAGAGCTGAAATGTTTTACCGGCCAAGCTTCAGTAAGCTCTACGCTGATCAGGGTCCACTCATACACACACACACACACACACACACACACACACAGCATTGATGCGGTTCAGCACAGAACTGAGGAATATAAAAGTGTTTCACTTGATGCTCCTTCACCATCCAAACTACACAACTCTGAGCAAAGACACCCGAAAAGTGCTATTATACAAACTAGAGGATCTACACTTGGTGATTTACACTTTTTTGGAGATCCTGAATTTTTTTAATGTCTTTTATTGGAATATGTAATTTAGATAAAGCAAGAATAATTATATAAAGCAGTCTATTATTAGAGGCTCAAATAAAAATAAAAAACACAAAAATTTGTGACAGGCTGGTGAGATGTGGCCCTGATGTAGCTATGACCATCCCAGTGTTGATTTTTTCCCCCCGTAAAACTGCTATACACCCCGGAGTGGTTTATTTGACTGCAAGTGCCAAATTATATCACTTTCATTTGAAAATTCATTTTCAAACAAAAAAAAAGTTCACGTTTTCATATACAAATGCTATTACATTACAATAAATTATGTCACTGAGAATTAATAAATTCATACCTAATTGCAAGTATGTGAGCTGGTTACTGGTTAATTAATTCATTAAAATGATCACAATTAACTGTTTCCATATAATTACATGCAAACAGAAGATGTCAGCAAAAACAAGATTCACTCACACCGTCATGTTACAGTAATTTGTCTTTGTTAGATGACAGCGCAGAATCTCAGCCTCTCCATACGCCCCCTGCTCCAATCTCGAGAGGTCCAATCCATCGATGGGTCCCCAATAGGAGGGGGGTTATATCACACTGCACACAGCCAATAAACCTACAAGTCAGTGCTCTTCACCACAAAGCCATCATCCTGTACATCACAGTCTCTACCGGGCACCCCATCATTCTCGGCCTACCTTGGCTAGAACGTCACAATCCTCAGCTATCTTGGACGGACAAACAAGTTACCTAATGGTCCCCGTACTGTCTACACCACTGCCTGAGTGGCCCCACGATCCCTGTGATCACCACGACAATGGAGAGTCCTATGTCTCATGTTCCAGTCATGGTCCCTCCAGAATATCGTGACCTCTGCGAGGTGTTCAGCAAAGAAAGAGCAAGCGGTTTACCACCACACAGACCCTACGTCTGCGCTATAGACCTACCCAGAGCCAGTCCACCCCGGGGTCGAGTGTACCCGCTCTCCCAAGCTGAACATCGGGCCATGGAAGAGTACATTCAGGAGGCCCTCCAACAGGGTTACATTCAACCCTCCACCTCCCCCTGCATTCGCTGGGTTCTTCTTAGTAGAAAAGAAAGGAGGGGCATTCGACCATGTATTGATTATCGGGGCCTCAAACAAGTGACAGTGAAATACCGGTATCCCCTGCCACTAGTTCCCGCAGCCCTTGAACTGCTAAGGTCCGCGACCATCTTCACGAAGCTTGACCTATGTAGTGCGTACAACCTGATCCACATCAGGAAGGGGGATGAGTGGAAGACGGCCTTTAGTACCACCTCCAGGCACTATGAATACTTAGTCATGCCGTGTGTGCTTGCTAAAGCTCCTTCAGTGTTCCAGAACTTAATCGATGACGTCCTGAGGGACATGCTGGGGAGGTACGTCACCGCCTACATTGATGATATCCTAGTATATTTGACTTCCCTGGAAGAGCACATCAATCATGTCCGGCAAGTATTACTTCTGCAATATCAGCTGTATGTAAAGGCCGAGAAGTGTGAGTTCTGTAGGTCTTGGTTCTCTCTTAAAAATTAAGGCCTTCGTCTGTGTTACTCCTGACTTTTTCTCGTGAGAAAAGAATCCTCCACACCTTCAATTGCATTATGAGTAAGTTTCTTTCACATTTTTCTGTATTTCTGTTTTATAATGCTTTTTTCTTCTCATATTTGCTCTACATTTCTGTTTTATATATGGTTATACTGCTTGGAAGTATTTTACCCCCTTTTCTGTACTCCATTCTTCACAATATCATTATAATATCCATATCATCCTTATATTATCCTTATAATATCCTAATACTCCTTTTATTATTCTTATAATGTTCTGTTTTCCATCTGTATGAGTGTGCGTGGCAGCATAGGCCTCTGTGTGTGTGTGTGTGTCTCTTAGTTGACCGTCCACCTACGCTCTGAGGCCTGCCGCACTAATCAAATACATGTATGGTTTGTGCCTTGCTTATCTGTGTGTGTTGTGTCTTAGGTGAACGGCAGCCCAGTGAATTTTCAATAAAATTACATACTACTCATACTAGGTCTCCCTCGTGTTTATTTCATGTATATTTTATATACAACATTTCCCCCTCTGAGGTTATAAAGCCTCCCAAACTACACGTATATATTGTTTTGAACCCTGATTCCTTTGATTACATTTTGATTAACTGTGTACCCCCCAAATAGTGTTAGTATGAGTGGCTAATACGAATATTGGATCTACACATCCCTATCTTTCTCAACTGGGCCTATCAGCCCTCAGTTTTGTATTTGTCAGGATCGCGCAGTGTGTTGCTTCTCCCCAAAAATCTAATCTCGCACTCAGGGCTGGGCGAAAAAACCTCTACGCAGGAAAAATACGTACCCTGCCAGCACCATCTGCTCGACGGCACCATTATACTTTTCTCGTGCCTGATTGCGTCACACTTTGTTGCACATCACATGTCATATCACCAACATTTTATAACAACCAAAACTGACAGTCTCTGTTGGCAGCATCTCTCTGTATGCTGGTTGTCTTCGGCACAGGAACTTTACATACCCTTGGGCCACCCTTGGGGAGAGGTTAGGCTGGCACTTACACCCAGGGCATGGGTCATCACATCGTTTTCTCATTCTGGTCTGCCATTGAATTGAGAGTTCTGCGATAATGTCTCTTGAGGGCAGACCCCCCCATTGACAGCTTCGTACAGGACCTTCACGTGTTCCCCACCACCTCGTCATCGGAGGATCCTCGAGCATCCTTAGGGATTGGGGATCGCATGTTCTTGTAGTCAGCTGCTGCTTCAGCCATTCTCTCACTGCTCCTGGTCTCCCATCTCTGGGTGAACACCACCCCCCGTTGAGTGAGGCAGTAACGCCTCACCCATAACAATGCACCCAGCTCTGTTCCTGTGAATAGATAGCTTCATACATAACAGTTAGTTATCTCATATATGCTCTTGGTTCCAACTGCAATTACTCCAGTGGCAGTCCTTCATAAGGAACATACACAGACATGGGTTGACCCGTAAGCATTTCATGCGTTGTTAGATACATATTTCTGTTAGTCTGCATGGGATAGGTCATTAGTGCAAGAGGTAGAGCATCTACCGAAATATGTTTAGTGTCAGCACAAATTGCGTTAAACTTGAGATGGTATGCCAGATCTAGGAACTACCTCTCTGGTCAAAGAAAAAATTTAATCACTGTTCCAGCTGTCTTCTGATGGCACTGCCTCCATCCATCTGCTAATCCTGTCTATCACCAAGTGCTTAAATGGCCTTTCTGGCATTGATATGTGCCCTCTTGATACTGATTTTCCATTTCTTACATTGTTTTGAGCACAAATATCACACTCAAATTATCATCCACCGTTGTCTGTTTTATCTTTCCCCTACCTTCCCCCTCGCACACTGGTTAAAACCATGGGCATCTGAAATACATACAGTGCGAAGTGCAGTAGGTACAATCAGTATTCAATTAACTATTTGCTCGGTATGTTAAAGTGGCGTTCCAACGTTTTATTCTAAAACCTTACTGCATTCAAACAACTCCAAACAGATGACACAATCCATGGGCATAAGCAGAGTCAGCATTTATCTATAAATATTAGCAATTCTACCCTTAACCAGTTTGCACTCTGCATTGATGGCTTTTAATTCAGCCACTTGGGCAGAGCAGGGTGCTCATAATATTTGTGAAATTTCAGACACAAAATCTTTCAGATGGAACGTCTAAAAATTTCAAATTTAAGCTCGAGGAAATATGAATTTTGGCTAGGCAATCATGAGTGTTCTCAGTGACTGGCTCCACAGAATTAATTAGGCAATACAACACTACAGTTGGTGTATTAAACACACTAATAGGTTTAAGAGTTACATTTTGGGTGGCACATCGAATAACCCCATATACTGATCTTTCAAAACAGAAATGACCTGGTGTGATGAGTGTAAGATCAGTGTGTGAGAAAGCAATTTTCCCAATTTTTATTTTGATCTGCACTACGAGAGCAGCTCCAGCCATGGCACGCGAACAGGCTTGTGCCACCAAATCCAATGTTTTCAATAAATAAACTAAAGACCTGCAAGTGCCCCACACTCCTGAGCCAGGACCCCCCCAGTGGCGCCCCCTCTCTCAGTCAGTCACATGTAAGAAAAAGTCTTTGTTGTAGTTTGCCAGCCATAGTACAGGTGCAGAGCATAAGTCCATTCATTGTCATGCTTTTCCAAAGAACACCCAGATGTCAGGATTTTGTCATGAAGAGAGCAATCAGTGATCCACTGCAGACCATACTTGATAACGTCCAGGAAGCTTAACATTTGTTAAGCTTCGGCGGAGGATGACACCAATCATGTCCTGTCAGCCTTGGGAGCGTGCGAGGGAGTCTCTAACCACAGAGGAGTAAACCACAGGGGAGTCCAAAGCCCCTGAAGGAGATGCTCCCAGGTGTACTACTGATCTTGGAATGTTAAGGGGAGTAACGGCCTTGAGCTCTCACATGTAGGTACACTGGAAAAAGAGCTGATCACAGTTCAACAACAGAAAAATAATAATATCATGTGGAATGGAATAGGTTACAGTAGGGACATCAGGCAGTAATGGAGCTGTTGGGATGACTAGTTCATCGATTTTTCAACTTTTGTGTAAAATGTCATCCTCTTCCAGCCTTAAACATTTGTTACTGGGGGTGCAGTATTGCAGAACTTATCACAGTTGTTATCACAGCTTGCTGTAATAATGCTAGACTAAGTGGGCATGTCCCTTCATCCTTTTCTGAGGATGGAGGATATTGTTTACAGGACACAGGATGACTATACTTCACTTTAGCTTAATACAGTGTACATGTTACTTGCCGTGCTTCAACCTTATGTAGCCCATAATGTGCCAGGTATGTTAGCGAGTTCAGGATGAGGGATGCCACCATCACTGTACAGTTTGGAAACTGGACACAGACAACTGGTAACACACAACTGCAAAACCCATCATTAAATGTTCATTTTATGCATCAGATCAAGGCCTATTAAAAAAGGTGAATACTTATCAAGTGATTTACTGTACACTGATTTTAATAATGCAGAAAGCCATTCAAAATGAGGAGTTCAGTTTTTAACATATTAAGACTTCTGATGTTTACAGAGCACTCAAATTGTTCGATATAAACAAATCACAAGGCCCTGTTTGTGTTGATTCTGTATTTTTGAATTTAGCAGCTGATATTATTTAATCTCCGTTAACTTATCTTGTTGTTCCTTTATTAAATGAGGAAAATCCCACTATATTACATCATTATAGTCCAATCGGACATAATTTTTTTAGAAAGCCTTATCAAGTATGAAAGCTTTATGAAGTAATCTCAACTTATCCAATCAAAGGGACAACACCTCTCACAAAGGGGTCCTCCACTGTCACGTCCAGCCAATCCGTCAAATCCGTCACATAGCTCCAGTCTGCTGTCTTTAAAAATACAACCCCAATTGGCAAAGATTCATTCATATCCCTTCCTGAGTTCCTTTCTCAATATCCCGGTGAATTAAAAACAAAACTCCTTTACTCTAGGACTATTTGTGATGTACTCTAACCTAACATGTTAATATCCCATCTGTGTTAACAAGTGATAATCCCAATAATACAGAACTGACAATACAGTAAATGAGGTTGAGTTGACATCTAGACATGTATTTATAGTTCTCTAGTCTCTTTTATCCCACTAATTTTTATTAAAAACAACCTAGTGAATTTGTTTTTATGTGTACAACAATAGTGTTTAGTTTAACCCTCTGTCCCTTTACAACTGTACCACACTCAAAATATCACTCAGACCCTTCATACATGACACCTTTAATTTTGTTCACTTTATTTTAAATATATCTAATTAGGAGTAATGCGTAAATGTCTTTAGCTTAGTCTAACATAAAATGTATCATCTGTGAGCTTTGTTTCAATTTAACACCCATTTGTTTCCTTTGCTGAGTGCCCATTTGTGAAAGGCATAAGATTCCCTCTATAAATGTATCAATTTCATGTAAACTGTATTTGATCATATTAAGGTAGTGTTAAGGCTACTCATGTCACAAACTACATTTCCCATCCAGCACAGCCAGTCACAGCTACAGTATAAAGACTTTCAATTCACACTCAGATTGTGCAGTATACGGTCCAGTCCTTGTGTTTGTGACCACTGCACTGTATTATTTAAATATTGCAACTCGTATACATTGTATGACATGTCCATAGCACACCGTATAATATATATATTTGTATATTCACACAACTACTTTATTCTATTCACCAGTCTACGGTTCAGAAAAGAAACAAATCACTTCAAACTACACTGTTGCAAAGACACTGTAATTAAACTAACTCACAAACTCACTGCAGTGAGAGCCACATCAGCACGACATGTCAGCAAAAGAAACCTTTATGCAACGCTGCTTACTCCAGATACTCGTACTCCATGCAAAACCCGAATTCAACATTAACTATTCACCATCTTTTTCTAATGTGAAGGACTCAGATAACACATCTGTAATAGACATAAAACACCTTACAGAAAGTTTGAAAATAAGTGCAGACTACTATTACCATCAAATCGTACTAATTATTCATCACTGGACGTAAGCAGCATTTAAAGAGAAATATGCAGCAATTATTCATCATTGTGCAACATGAATACCACATGCCAAAAGAACTCACACTTACACTGCTCGACTTAGCAGAACAGGAGTTACATTATTATTATTATCAGTATTGTTATTATATATATATATATATATATATATATATATATATATATATATATATATATATATATATATATATATATATATATATAATTTATTTATTTATTTATTTCACTTTGAGTTCATTGCAATCGTGACGTGAGTGACCAGTTGGCATGACAACATCAGGTCACATAAAAATGTATAGACACGTACACATATAGGAATCAAAGATACACAAATTAGTTATGGTTATTCCAGCTCTTTTTAGTGAGTCAGTTCATTTGACTCAGCTCAGCACTAAGCTCCCAAACAACTCTTCATTTAGTAGGACTAATGGCTTTTATAATTCAGCCAACTTTAGCAATATTTGGACCTATGATTAGTGTGTGTGCACATATATCGCTTAAATTGTTCAGTTCAAGCTAATTATACAAAATCTTTAATCGTACATAATTTTGGATTATGTTCAGCATAACTGTAACTGATGATGAATTTTCCCCAGCATATCCTGTACATCCTGGATGTCTGTTATGGTACCGCCGGCAGATGGCGCTGTGGCGACAACATGCACGAGCAGCTTGAGAATGCGCACGTGCACGTGATTGAAGTGTGCATGGACACTAAAGCTGGGTTAAGTGTCGCCAGCTGTCGCAATCAAGAGACTGTTTACTTAAACCCCTCATGGTCCTGTGCACATCATGCGGCATTAGTGTTGAAGTAACATAACATCACATCCCCTAAAGCAACGTAATGCCAAGCCAAGTAAAGTAAAGAAGTGAAAGGACTAACAGAGAAGACGACGGAATGTATAATGGTGCCAGGTTGTGATGTTGCCATGCTCTGTCTGTTTTCCTGTTACTTAGTTTAAACCCTGTCGTAGTTGAGTATTTGTATCCTGTCGAAGTCAAGAAAGTTTAAGTCCTGTCATAGATAAGAATGTTGATGCCATGCCCAAGATAAGTGTGCTTATGCCACACTATAGTTAAATGAGATGTTCCTGTTCTAGTTAAATGAGATGTTCCTGTTCTAGTTAGATGTGTTCCTGCCATTGTTAGAGGATTGTTTCCTGTCTTGGTTATAAAGGACAACAGTTTGAGTTAAGTTTCACGCTCTTGCTTGAGTTAGAGTATTATGTTTAGATCTGGTTTCCTGCCTCCTCGTGTGTTTATTTAAGTGGCACAATAAAGACTGCTCTCCAGCGTTTACTTCTTGTCTTTACGTCCTGTTATGTAACAATGTCATTAATCAAACACTGAAATACTGCAAGTGCTGAAGATAGCCCATAAGGCATGATGGCCAGAGGTGGTGCTAAAGGATTCTTTAGTTGACAAAGGGTAATTGTGGCTAAAGGTTGGTGATTAAAGTTGCAGAGACTTACTGTCCCACTGAGCAATTTACCCATTTATCACATAATGACATTTTCATTTCAGTGTGGGAAATGTACTAAATAAAACACAGCTGGATTGAAATATTTGTTAAAATATTTTTAACTTTACTGCATAGCTAGCTGTCTTTTCAAACAGAAAATCAAATAAAATGTGTATTTCCTGTTGGTTAACCATGTGGTTAACCATGAGATTACACTAGTCAGTGTAGTCTACTCAGGATAACTGTTCACGTCAGTGAGAAAACGATCTCATGCAGACATGAAGTATCAGAGCCAAAGCGTGTCACTGACCCATCAGGAAGCACATCTCTTTTGAATATTAATGAGTTTCCCACTGTCAGCCTGCTTAAGAACGTATCACGTGATTTCTCCATTGTACCACCAGATGTCAGAATTTAGCACAGAGAGAAGATTAATTTATTCATTAATTTATTCCTTTTGTTTTTAAGAACACAATAACCCTGAAATGTTTATTTTCAAATAAAAGATGAATTTGATTGTGTTTGATGAAGTTTGAAGGAGAAATGCAGAGGTGTTCGGTTTTATCTACACAGACATCGGCAGCTGAACTTCATACATTTTATTGATCATATTAAATTCTGCAGTAAAACTCAGTGTGAACTGTAAATTATCTTTATTTATATTTGATTTGGAGTGACAAAGTTCCCCAATCATAATATGTAAAAAAAAAAAAAAAAAAAAAAAAAACAACCAACAAAACAAAAAAAACAAAAAACAGACTGTAGGATTAAAATTATTTGTTCATGCAAAAAAAAGTTTTAAAGAATACTTTAAATGAAAATATATATTGAATTTATTTTTTATATGAATTTACAAGAAAAATCAAATATTCATTTTTATTCTCACCACTTATTAGTTGATTAGATTAATGAGGTGAATGTTCATTCAGTTCCAATTACAGGAGAGATGATCAGTGGTGCTGAATTTTTACCTCTTTCATTTAAATAAGGACAGAAGTAAGGATAGAGTTTCTCAGTGAAAGACTGACCAGTGAAAGAGTAGATATGAAAGCTGGACTTCACATCATAAAAGGAGACCAGACCCTTCTCATAATCCACAAACACCCCCACCTTCTCCACCTTCTCTCTCAGTGTGAGGCGGACAGAGGGACCAGAAAATGCCCTATACTCATTCTCATTTCTCAACCCCACAGTCCATAATCCATACTGAGGTCTCAGTATAATCGTCCTCTTCCTGTTAATGGACTCTGTGGCGACTCCGAGATCCCACACAGTTTTCCCTCTGACCTGCACCTCATAATAAAATCTCCCTGAGGAGAAACTCTGCTTTCCCAGAACACAGACACATGGATTAAACCTCTGTGGTGTATCAGGGAGATTCTGTTCTGTGTCTCCAAGTGTCACTTGTTTTCCATCAGCAGACAGGATGAGATCAGGATGAGCTGTATCAGGATCCAGAGTCACATCCACTGAGAGAAACACACAGAGTGAGATGTGAGTTTGCAGGTAAAAAATATTAAATCATCATCAGTGGATCAGATTCATTAGGATTTACAAGAGGATTTGTAGAAGATTAAATAATTAAACATTTTTAAATTATCCCTTGAAAAAAGGGGAAAACATGTACAGTTGATGGTAGGAGCCTGTCAAAGATGAGAAAATAAAATGTTTTCCTTTTGAAACTTTACTTTAGTTATATATTTGTGTTTGTAATTTTTTTCTTCAGGAAAAACATAGAAAGAGTCAAAGAACATGGCAGAAAAACATTTGAGAGTAAATTTTGATGGACAAAATAAATTCACTGAGTCTGTAGTGATAAATATCTGATAACATTATTCTTTCGTTTAACTGCATGATAAAACTTTGCTTTCTCTGCCTATCAAAGGTTAATGATGTTTTCGTGTTATAAAAAAAAGTTCTGGGTTTTAATCTCATGTAGTTAATAATATAGTTTAAATATTTTTTTTTAAAACATGCAGTGTCTCTATCACGTCATATGTTCTCTTCCAAACTCCAAGTTTTACCTCAGTCAGTGGTAGAGACACAAATCAAAGTTTTATCAAGCAGTTTAGAAAAAGAATAAAGTTCATCTCTGTCCAAACATACATGTTTCCTGCATGACTTTCTTAGTGAAATGTAAGAAGAAGATCAGTCTTTCTAAAGTAGAAAATGGTTTAAGGGCTTTAGTGCATGACAGTAATAGGGAGCTATAGTGAGTATAATGAGAGACACTTTAAGACTTCCTTTTAGCTGGAGAAATCTACAGATGAAAATCAGTCTGATGATGCAGTGGTGTAATGCTGATATGTACATTTTAATATGAGAGGAAATCAGAAACCTCACTGTACCTGCATACTGCTGAATCATCTTCAGTTCTGTGGAAACTAATTACAACAAAATATCACTTTCATTAGATTTAAGTTAATTTCAATGAAACACGTTTTAGACTTATAACTGAAAGAAAATGGTAAATATGAACGTTTCTCACCTGTTTCCTTTAAATTGTCATCCAGTGCTTTAGTGAGTTTCTCATTCAGAGTTTTCTGAAGCTGAGACAGAGCTGTCCTCACAGTGTCCCCACTCAGATCAGTGTTAATACTGATCTCAGTCCAGTTCTTGGTGTGTGGAGGGCTGCACACGGAGGAGTAAATCTACAGTAGAGCAGGAGAGAGGAGAAATCCCTCAGCATGGTGAGTGTTGTTCTGTGATGTTCTGCATTGCCAGTGAGCAGAGAGAGGAACACTGACCTGTAGGAGGTGGAGATGCTCCTCAGTGTGTGAGAGCTGCTCCAGCTCAGTGTCTCTCCTCTTTAGCACAGTGATTTCCTGCTCCAGCTCTTTAATGAGTCCTTCAGCCTGCCTCTCTGCTGCTTTCTGCTTCTCCTCCATCACCTTGAGTAGCTCAGCCTGACTTCTCTCAATGGAGCGAATCAGAGCAGTGAAGACTTCAACACTGTCTGCTTTCTCTTTCTCTGTGCTTCTCTAAAGGAGGAACACATTTTCACTTCCATCAGATTACACTGAATAGTGAAACAATGTTTAATGCAGTTTGTTAATTTCTACAAAATAAAAAAGCAACTAAAAAGCACTTTGCTGAGCTCTACTGAGTGTTTGATCTCTTGGAGCTTCTTCAGTCGGTCCTGAATCATCTGCTGCACATCTGTCTGTGTTTTCTCCAGCTGTGTCTGAGGACAGAGTAAAAGAAAAATAGTTTTGTTAAAAAAAAGTGATTTGTCTAAATTTATCCACATATATGTGGAGATATAAGTTTTACTATAGTAAATAATTTCCTCATAATGATTTATTAATGTAAATAATTTAGCATTTTACAAGTGAAGCTGAATCAAATCATATAGCTGAACAGTGAAGGTTAAAGAAGTCTCGGAAATTGAATTTAAAACGTTTTAATCTGATCTACTACTGGATAAATTAAAATGTAATATCCATAAGAATAACCAAATCTGATGTTAATCAGTGTTTCTCACCTTCCTCTCTCTGTTTTCCTCCTCTATAGGAACAGTGTTGTGATTCTTGTGGTCTATCTCAGTGCAGAACTTACACACACATGTCTGATCATCTCTACAGAACAGCTCCAGAGCTCTCTCATGTTTCTGGCAGATGAAATCCTCCAGGTTCTCCACAGGGTTTATTAGTTTGTGTTTCTTATGTTTGGGCATATTATTATGAAACTCTAGATGAGTTTCACACAAACTTGCACAACAATCCAGACAGCATTTCAGGGCCTTCAACTTCTCTCCAGTGCAGGCATCACAAAGAACCTCTGGTTTGTCAGGACCACTTTTCTTCTTGAAGTGATCTGCAACCCCTCTCAGTGTTGTATTAATCTTCAGTTCAGGTCTCTTGGTGAATTTCTCTTTACATAATGGACAGTAACAGTGTTGACTCTTCTCCCAGCGCTGTGTAAGGCAGCTCTTGCAGAAGTTGTGTCCACATGGAGTGGTGACTGGATCAGTGAACACATTCAGACAGACCGAACACTGCAGCTGATCTTCAGACAGGAGACTGCTGGAGTCATGAGAAACTAGGTTTGATAGAACAAAAGGTTACACATTGTTTATAAATAGTGTAGAAATACTGTAATTAGTTTCAACCTTGTCTCTATACAGTAAACTGAATCTGTAGTGAAGGTGTGAAAATCACAGACCAGAATTACTACACGTTTTCCAGTACTGATATGAAAAAGGCTTTTTATTCTAAACGCACTAACTGAAGTGTAGAGGCATTTGTTGAAGTTTCATTTAATGTTTTTGTTAAAACGTTTTGGTAGAATACCTTCATGAATTTTACAGTCAAGTGTATTTACAAGTGTACTGTATCTCTTATATAAGACATAAAACGCAGAACAATGTGCATTAAAAATAATCACTGACAGGATGGTGTGAAGTCATTTTCATCCCAGAGCTGAATATTTTTATATAAAACTGTACATGCTTGAGTGTTTTATTTCTCTTATACAGTATTACTGCAACGCTCCAACTATAACATATTTTTTAACAAAGTCACACTTTTATCAATCTGTTGTTACTTTAAATGTTGTGGAACATATGCAAAACAATTCAAAACTTTTATGTTCATTTCCAGAATGACAGATTTGAATGTACTCTCAAATGTTTTGACCTTACTGTATAATTAACTTTTTTTTTAAATAATACTTTGTTCTATGTTCCTGTGGAACTGATTTTGTTTTATATTGATTGTATTTTATTTTTTCACATTTCATTAAGGACTTTTATTTTCTGTTGTCTCCTCATAGACAGGATATTGGGTAATTAATATGGGGAGAGTTGTATTGTGGAGAAGAAGAGTGCGGGGACGGGGTGGAGTTGATCCTTTCACTAGTTTTTCACTCTGAGCACAATAAAAAAGTTCAATGTCCTCGATATTTCAAGTCCATCCTTATTGAAGAGTTATAATAGAACTCTTGAATGCTCGGTCACCTAAACCCACTGTATTGTTCTCACTAAATCAGGGGTCTCAAACTCCCGGCCTGCGGACCACTTCAGGCCCACCTTCCCCCTCAGTCCGGCCCACGACAGGATGTAATAAAAAAAATAATATAATCTGGCCTGCCAAATCTAATGATATTTTATAGCAGTTTCATGCCAATTCAGCCTACCCTTTTGAAATAATTAAAATAAAAACACAATTCTGTTTTTTAAAAATGCATTTCGTTTGTTATGGCAAAGGTCAAAGTTGGCCAAAATGCGCGCAAGGTGCTGAAGAACAAAGATGTCGCTGTCAAAATCAAAACGTAAGGTGGATGTTGAACACAGACTGTTTCAAGAAAGATGGACTACCCAGTATTTTTGTGGAGTTTAATAGAAATGCTACCTGCCGGATATTTTATGTCCAGAAAAAAAGAGCGTGTTCAACAATATAGCGCTATCGGCTAACACGGTGGCGGAGCGGATCAGCGAGTTATCAAGTGACATTTATGATCAGTCACGTGATAAAGTTAAAGCTTTCACTGCATACTCTGTGGCACTGGATGAAAGCACAGATAAAACTGACAATGCTCAACTCGCAATTTCATAAGGGGTATTAATGAGAAGTTCGAAGTGACAGAAGAGTTGCTAAGTTTTTGTCCAATGCACGGCCGCACCACATCCAAAGATATTTTTCAGGAGCTGTGTGACGCGTTTGAGCGTGTTCGTTTACCATGGAGCCAACTGGTAGGCATTACAACCGACGGAGCCCCATCTATGACAGGCAGAAAAAACGGACTGGTTGTGCTGGTACAAAGAAAATTAGAAGAGGAAAAAGCAGGTCCAGGTTCTGCACTGCATTATACACCAACAGGCACTGTGCAGCAAGTGCCTGAAATATGAACATGTCATGTCTGTTGTCCTGAAATGTATTAATTATATTATTATATTATTAAATTATTATATTATTATTAAGATTCGTTTGTTTGGTTCACGCTGGTTTCTCCGCTCCCAGTTCATAGTCATTGTTTATGTTTCATGTTTTGTATCTCGACTTGTTTTCCATGACCACGACATAGTTTCCTGCCTTGCCCAGTTTATGCCTGTTTGCTGATCGCCTGACCTCTTGCATGTTTTGGATTATGTTTTTGGATCACGATTTGGATTAACCTGCCTGTGTCACTCTTAAATAAAACTGTTTCTACTGCACTTGCATCCATCCTATCTTCCATACGTCACGAGACATGACAATTTTCACCAGACAGCAGTATTAACTCAAGAAATCTGGAAATATAAAGAATTCACAACATTAACGTCCATAAATAAAGTTATGTGTAATAAAGAGGAATGAAACAGGAAAAAAATGTTGAACACACTAGCTGAAATGTATTTAATACTTAGTGGACAAGCCTTTGTTTTGTAATGACAGCTTCAAGACGCTTTCTGTATGAAGAAATTAATCAGTATTCAGGTGTGATTTTGGCCTATTCTTCTAAACATATTGTCTTTAAATTTCATTCAATTGGATTCAAGTCAGGTGATTGACTGGGCCATTCTAACACCTTGATTTTTTTTTTCTCTGAATCCAGTTGAGAGTTTCCTTTACTGCATGCTTTGGATCGTTCTCCTGCTGGAAGCTGCACCCATGTCTCATTCTCATCATCCTGGTGAATGGCTGCAGATTCTTCTCAAGTATCTCCCGGTAAAGGGCTCCACTCACCGTGCCTTCAATTATATGAAGTCTGCCAGTACCATGTGATGAAAAACAGCCCCACACCATGATGCTTCCACCTCCAAACTTCACTGTTGGAATAGTGTTTTTAGGATGATGTGCAGTGTCATTTCTTCTCCAAACATGGTGTGTAGTATGACAGCCAAAATGTTAAATTTTGCTCTCGTCTGAGCAGACTACACTCTCCCAGTATTTCATAGGCTTGTCCAGATGAGTTGTAGCAAACTTTAAACAAGCTTCGACATGCCTTTTCTTTAGTAATGGAGACTTGCGGGGTGAGCGTGAGCAGTGGAGTGCATGGAATATTGTTTTCTCTGTGAGGATGGTACCTGCTGCCTCCAAGTGTTTCTGGAGCTCTTTCTGAATGGTCCTTGGCTATTGGGCTACTCTTCTGACTATTCTTCTGACTCCCTGGTCACAAATCCTGCGAGGAGCTCCTATGCGTGGCCGGCTGATGACGGAGTGATTAATGAATGAATTACATCATTCATTAAATGATGCAGCACATCCACCATGCAGCACAAGCGCTTGTGAATTAGTTGTTACTATAGAAACAGTAACTTACATCTATGTAATAATTTAATAAATACAAATACAAATCATATATAAGCTGTATAACTTACATGAACGTTGTTCTTCCATGCTCCTCCTTCTTCCGCCTTTTGTTGGTGAAGAAGATTCAGCTATTTATTTCCTCCTGTGTTTTGAATCTTTTCAGTAAGAAATCACATCATTAAGTTCACACATGTAACAGTATGAGGTGATACTGATTAGTCTGTTTGACTCAGCATGCCTGTCAGCAGTGTTAAACATGAGCAATGACACTGGAAGAATTTCACTGATCATTCTCACAGCTCTCAGATCAGTAACTGTATCATTCACAGTTTCTCACTTCCTGATGTTTGTAGAAGTGTTTATGTTTCACCCAGTGCACACCTCTGTACTTCTAACACACACACACACACACACACACACACACACACACACACACACACACACACACACACACACAAACACACAGGTAATTAAGTTCAGCTCACACATTTGGACAAATGTAGTCATTAAGCATAAAGTATAATTGTATTTTAACTTGTATTTAAGTGTTCATGCTGGAATCAGTTCAACACTCCACTTTTGAGCAGTTAATAAAATAAAGGAACCTTTGACTCTGTTTTTCAGCTTTGCTGTCTTGGTTGATCACTGATCATTAAATACACAGTATAAAAAACACAGTTATAATCAGTTTGCATTTCAGAGTCAGTGTTTCAGCAGTGTGTTAGAAACCCTGTCTCTGTCTGATATTGTTTACCTGTGCAGTTTATCCTGATAAATCACACACTGACAAAACCTCTGAACTATAAAACATTCACTGAAGTACATACCTTTATTTTACTTTCCTCTTTTCAGGGAGTGAGAATTGTCTGCTTTTATATTCCAGAGTCATTGAATATCCTGCAGTTAATTTCAGAAATTAATGTGAAAAGAAGGGTTTCTTCTCGATGGGAGCTAACTGCTTTTCTCTTTCACTTTAGTCATTTCCTTGTTCACTTTGTACTGGTTGATAAAGGGACAGTTCCACATATGATCACAATGCAGTTTGTCTGCACCTCCCTAGCTTCACCTCTGCTCATGTGTATTTATAGTCATTCAAACTGCACATGAAATGTTGTGCCTAGATGTTAATATGCTATATGCCTTGGGTTTATAAGTAGCACATAGTTTAGCTAGGTCACATGACTTAAGACTTTAGAAGACATAATATTTAAATAAAAGTATATTTATATCATTGTGAACTACATTTCTTGTGAAATAATCAGTATTTATACATTAATACTAAAAGCATGAGCTTATAAAAAAAGATATTAAATGTCTGTCTCATGAATATTCTGGTGTAAAGTTGAGCCCATAGTTGTCTAAATGACTGCAAGTTTCCCAGGTCCTGTGGCTGAAAAACAAACCAAAATCATCACCCCTTCAGCAACCGTGCTTGACAGTTGGTTTGAGGTGGTTGTGGTGATATGCTTTGTTTGGTTTTCCCGAAACATGGAGCTGTACATGATGACCAAACATCTCCACCATGGTCTCATGGTCCAAAGGATTTTGTGGTTAATTCAGATGCAATTTTGAAAATCTAAATCATGCTTCATTTAATTTTTTAGAGAGAAGGGGCATTTTTCTAGACATCCTTCCCTGAAAGCCATATGAGTTAATTTTTCTGCTTGTGATGTAATGAACATAAACATTTACTGTGTTTACGGCCTGTAGGTCACATCCCAGAGGAAAGAAAAATAAAAATGAGATCTCTTTAACAGCTCAAATGTTTCTCCGAGCCAGAAATGAGGTTATATGAACATCAAACGGAGACTTTAATTCTCCTGCTTCTCAAATTTTTCTCCTGAGAAAAAAAACATTGTCTCCCGCATTCGTCTCCTCTTACGTTTCAGAAGAGACCTCAACATCACACACTGTGCAAGTGAAAGGTTTCAATATGCACTCAAACATTTCTTAATTTTACTGCAAATATTCATTAATAATAATATTACGAATAATGAGTAATATTCTAGGATTGTGTCATAAGCCATTATTATTGTCCATTTCAGCAAAAAAAAAATCTACATGGTGGGGTTTACAAGAGAAACCTTTACATGTTAAACAAAGAAAAAAGGTTATGTATCCACCATGAAGCACACTGTACACTAGTGTTACATTTGTTAAACAAACCAAATCTTACCTGTGTGTTTCCACTCTAAAGGTGTGTACGAGCTGAGTAAATGTTGCTGCACGAAGAACATAATTATTGTACTTTAAACTCTTCTCTAGCTGTAATACAGGAAGAGCCACATTTCTCAGTGCTCCAGTTAAACCTGTTCCTCAGTGAAGTCAGTCAAACTAATTCTCTGTTGGTGACGTGTGATGAAGACACATTACTAGCATTGCTACTGGCATAAAGTTGGCTTCACGTTGGATGTTCGACATTCGCAGCTATGTGGAAATTAAGGGACCGTCTCTAAAGTTACAAACGACATTGTTAAACACATTTCTAACTTCAATAGCATTTGAAGGGAATGACTTACATATAACCAACTGTAAAGTGTTCATGTAGGTGTCAGCTATATCGCACACCTTTTTAGATTTTACAAAATAAACTATTAAATCATATTTAAATATTGCCATGTATTTTATTACTGCATGGGCTCTTACACAAAATATACCATTATTTAAAGCTCAATAGCATTTGAAGGGAATGATGTACAGTCATGAAGCCAACTGTAAAGTGTTCATCTAGGTGTCAGGTATTCAATTCAATTCAATTTTATTTGTATAGCACTTTTTACAATACATATTGTCTCAAAGCAACTTTACAGAAACATATAAAACATGGTATACAGATTTTAAGTGTGTGAATTAATCCTAATTGATCAAAACGGTGGCAAAGAAAAACTCCCTAAGATGTAAAGAGGACAAAACCTTGAGAGGAACCAGACTCAGAAGGGAACCCATCCTCATCTGGGTAACACCAGATAGTGTAAAAAAGTTCATTATGGTTTTATATGAAGTCTGTTTGGCCTTAGAAGCAGCCGTAGTCCCCGCAATCTGGAATTGGAGTAGATGAGAGCTCCATACAGGGGTAGGACATCCGAAATGGATCAGGCAGGTCCGGAGAGCAGAAAGGATCAGGATCTCTAGTATCTCCATAAAATCGTGTGCGGTTCGGCAGAAGGAGAGAGGGAGAGAAGAGATTGTTAGGACTGTGCTTAGTGTAACAGAAAATCTAGTCATGGTAGGCTTGAGTAAACAAATACGTTTTAAGTCTAGACTTAAACACTGAGACTGTGTCTGAGTCCTGAACACTAATTGGAAGACTATTCCATACCCGTGGGGCTCTATAAGAGAAAGCTCTTCCCCCTGCTGTAGCCTTCACTATTCGAGGTACCATCAAATAGCCTGCATCTTTTGATCTATGTAGGCGTGTCTGATCAACAAAAACCAAAAGGTCTCTTAGATACTGTGGCACGAGACCATTTAGTGCTTTATAAGTTAATAATAGTATTTTATAATCAGTACAAGATTTCACTGGGAGCCAATGCAGTGTTGATAAGATCGGGGTGATGTGGTCGTATCTTCTGGTTCTAGTTAGGACTCTAGCAGCTACATTCTGGACTAACTGGAGTTTGTTTATGCTCCTACTGGAACATCCAGACAGTAAGGCATTACAGTAATCTAATCTAGAGGTGACGAAAGCATGAACTAATATTTCTGCATCATGTAGTGATAATATATTTCTTATGTTAGCAATATTTCTGAGATGAAAGAAGCCTATCCTAGTAATATTATCTACATGAGCCTCAAATGATAGACTGGAGTCAATAATCACCCCAAGGTTTTTTACTGCTGCACATGATGAAATAGAAAGTCCATCCAGAGTTACTATGAGATCAGAAAGACTACTTCTAGCTACAAATGGTCCTAATAGAAGTTCTTCTGTCTTATCAGAATTAATTAAGAGGAAGTTAATAAGCATCCAGTGTCTAATGTCCTTTACACATTCCTCAACTTTATTATGCTGCTGTCTGTCCTCTGGCTTCGTTGAAACATACAGCTGTGTATCATCAGCATGACAGTGGAAGTTAATTCCATGTTTACGAATAATTTGACCTAGAGGTAGCATATATAAAGTAAAAAGCAGTGGGCCTAAAACAGAACCTTGTGGAACACCAAATTTAACCTCGGTATGCGTGGACAAATCGCCATTTACATCTACAAACTGATAACGATCAGTCAAATAAGACCTGAGCGAGGAGAGGGCTGTTCCCTTAATGCCAACTACATTTTCTAGTCTATCAAGGACAATAGTATGATCAATAATATCAAAAGCTGCACTAAGATCAAGTAACACAAGCAATGAGACACAACCCTGAGGCCAGTAGCAGGTCATTTACTACTTTAACTAGCGCTGTCTCTGTGCTATGATGAGGTGTAAATCCTGACTGATGCATTTCATGAATGTTATTCCTATGCAAGTACAAACATAGCTGCTGTGCTACAACCTTTTCTAATATCTTGGAGAAAAAGGGGAGATTTGATATAAGTCTATAGCTGGACAGTTGAGAGGGGTCAAGGTCAGGTTTTTTAATCAGGGTTTTAATAACTGCTCATTTAAATGATTTAGGTACATAGCCAGTGCTAAAGGAAGAATTGATTCTATTTAAAAGCGGTTCAATTACTCCAGGACAAATCTGTTTACAGAAACATGTAGGTACAGGATCTAGTAGGCAAGTTGATGATTTCGCTGAAGAGATTAAAAAGCTAGTTCGGTCTCTCTAAGGGGAGTAAAACATTCTAAACATTGTTCTGATATTGCTATATTATCGTCTATAGGGTCAGTTATAAAACCGTCTGGTTTTAATTTAATAACCTGAATTTCACATCTAATATCTTCAACTTTACCAATGAAAAATTTCATGAAATCTTTGCTGCTATGTAATGATTGAATGCTTCTCTCTGTAGTGGTTTTATTCTTAGTTAATTTTGCTACCGTGTTGAATAGAAATCTCGAATTGTTTTTGTTATCTCCTATTAAGGTGGAGAGATAGACTTTTCTAGCAGCACTAAGAGATTGTCTATAGTTCAGTAGACTCTCCTTCCATGCTGTTTGAAATACCACCAACTTGTTTTGACGCCATTTACATTCTAATTGTCGAGTGGTCTGTTCTAAGGTATACGTTTGATCGTTATACCAGGGCGATAGGTTTTTCTCTCGATTATTTTTCTTTTGAGTGGAGCCACTCTGTCTAGCGTGTAGCAAAGCTTTGACTCTAAGCATTCTGTCGCTTGATCGAGTTCTGTCAGGTCAGACGGTGATCCAAATCTAACTGATGTCTCTGGGAGGTTATTTATGAAGCTCGGTGCAGTAGCTGATGTGAAAGTACGTTTTCTGCAGTAGTGAGGCGAGGTGGAAATTTTATGATCAATACGTATTATGAACGAGATAAGATAATGGTCTGAGACAACTTCAGACTGTCAAAAAAATTACAATATTTTCTATATACTGAGTCTTTATTGATCACATATACATATGTACAATGAAATTCTTTTCTTCGCATACCCCAGCATGTCAGAAAGCTGGGGTCAGAGCGCAGGTTCAACCATGATACAGCATCCCTGGAGCAGAGAGGGTTAAGGGCCTTGCTCAATGGCCCAACAGTGGCAGCTTGCAGTGCTGGGGCTTGAATTCCCGACCTTCCGATCAGTAACCCAGAGTCTTAACCGCCAAGCCACCACTGCCCCTACGTTTAATCCGTATGTTAGTATGAGGTCAAGAGTGTGACCACCATTATGAGTAGGTCCGATTACGTTCTGATTAACCCCTACTGAATCTAAGATGGACACATCAGCTATTCTCAGTGGGTCTTCCAGGTTATCAAAATGAATATTAAAATCACCAACGATTAATGCTTTATCTACAGACACAACCAGGTTTGAGATAAAGTCTGCAAATTCACTAAGGAAATCAGTATGTGGCCCTGGGGGTCTGTAAATAATAATCAGAGGAATTGACTCATTTTTTGTAGCTACATAAGTTATACTGTTATAAAGAATTTCAAAAGATTTAAATTTATAACTAAGTTTTTGTGTGCTGCCTAGATTTTGACTAAGTGCGACACCTCCTCCTCTACCAGTTGAACGAGGCAGATGTGCATACCTGTATCCAGGATGACTGGCTTCATTTAATGCTATGTACTCGTTTGGTTTAATCCAAGTTTCCGTTAAACACATTATATTACATTCCTGATCAGTAATGAGTTCGTTAACAATAAGAGCCTTGACTGTCTTTATCTATTTCGATGTGCTAACGATTGTGAACAAAAACTAAACAAACAGATAAAAACAAAATCACAACGCAAGTAGTTTATTTATTTATTTCCCACAAGAATAATGTTTAGAATTAAACATATTTGTTTATGCACAACAAATCCCAGGTATTAAAATAAACCGTAAAGCACTTTAAAAAGGGAATATGTATTTCTAAATCTTACCAGAAAAAAAAATTATATTCCCACCATTTAATAGATCATTAAATATGTGAGGTGAAAATTTATTTAGTCTTAAATACAGGAGAGATGATCAGCGGTGCTGAATTTATTTTTGTTTTTTTGTTTTTACCTCCTTTAGTGGTGATGATTTTTTACCTTCTTTTTTACATCCTTCATTTAAACAAGGACTGAAGTAAGGATAGAGTTTGTCAGTGAAAGACTGACCAGTGAGAGAGCAGATATGAGAGCTGGACTTCACATCATAAAAGGAGACCAGACCCTCCTCATAATCCACAAACACCCCCACCTTCTCCACCTTCTCTCTCAGTGTGAGGGGGACAGGGGGATCAGTACAAGCCGTATACTGATTCTCATTCCTCAGTATCACAGCCAAGAATCCATTCTGAGGGGTCAGATTAAATGTTCCTTTCCTGTTATTGGACTCTGTGGCCACTTCAAGGTCCCACTCAGGGTGCCAATATTAATGGAGGACACTGTATATAATACACCACCATTTACACAAGCTTAACTTCAAAATTTAAAAGGTGATCCTTTGGCACTTTTTCAAATAAAAGCTATTTTGATCTTTACTTTCTTAATATGTATTAAATTATTTTCAAGCAAAAAGCAACTTTCATTATAGGGACTAGCCAGTCTGAGCCATAACTTAAAAACTATCACAGTATTCCTATCGTCAATAGGCGTAAAAAGGAGCTATCAGGGGCACAAAGGGAGCTGAAGTTTCCAGAGCATGCTCTGAAGACCGAGCGCCCCACAAGGTGGGGATCGAGGCAAGCCATGATAGAAAGAGTCCTGGAGCAGCAGAAGGCCATTGCTCATGTCTTGTCCACTGACAGAAAGGCCCGACACTTCATCCCCACATGGCAGGAGGCAGGACAGTGACGTCCTGGAGGCCATCAACAAATCCCTCTGCCCTCTGACTGAGTTTACTGATGCGCTTTCCAGTGAAAAATATGTCAGTGTGTCCTTTGTAAAACCAGTCCTCCACCTTTTCAGCTCCTCTATCCTGAAAGTGAAGGATGATGATCCAGACCTAACACGCACCATCGAGACCAAAATCCTGAGCTACCTAGATGAAAAATACAAGGACCCCCTTACACAAGAACTGCTTGACATGGCCTCCGCTCTTGACCCGCGGTTCAAGCTCAGATATATCAGTGAATAAAATGTTGCCCCAGTCCAAGCCAGACTTACTTCTGAGATGGCGAGGACTGCCCCTGCAGGCATGATGGTACTAAGCTATTATTGTGGTTACATACAATCAGATACAGAATTTAGTATAAATGAATTAAATGAAGTAGATTAAAATGTGCTACAAAATCAGCTGCTGTAATGTGCTGTAATCTACTTTCTGGATATGGATGTTAAATATGTTTCATTAGATTATTGATCATTAGATTTACCAGACTCTTTTCATGGTGATGGGCCCAACTGATCCCCATGTTGAGACTGCTGAGGAGCCACTGAGGGAACCACACCAAGACCCTCACCCCACCACGAACAACAAGCTATAGCCTCTGAGCTACAGTCTTACCTACAATTAGACAACCTTGACAGTGAGGAGGATCCGCTGGACTGGTGGAGGGAACACCAGAGACTCTATCCATGACTCTTGAAACTGGCAAAAAAAAGTACTTGTGCATTCCGGCCACAAGTTCCCCTTCAGACAGGGTTTTTAGCACGGGGGGAAATGTAGTGACCTGCCTTCGCTCCTCTCTCAAGACAGAAAATGTTGACAGGCTGGTGTTTCTTGCCAAAAACCTGTAAACACTGTTATTGCCTTTTCTGCACAGGCCTGAATTGCTTTCATTTGGTTGCATATTGTTATATTTGATTGCATATTTTCATTTGATTGATGGCATTTTTATTTCTATTTATCCTATATTTTGGGTAAAAGCGCGAACGAAAAACAGCACCGTTCAAAAAAAGAAAACGTCAGAAAACATCAGCAGAAAATGTCAGAGAGCACAAAAACACAGTAATATAACCAAGGAAAACGATTTTGTGCGCGGTTCAAAAAACTTTGAATTCATGTTTCAGTTTTGTGCGATATAAATCTGTATGTTTTTTTTTTTTTTTTTTTTTTTTTTTTAATGCTTGATTCACGCTTATTATTTTTCGATCCGTGACCGCAATACTTTTGATGGGAAATTGATCCCATAAAAATAGACCACGCCATTTCACCTTTCTACCAGCAGATGGCAGAAATTAATGCAGAGAGAGGATTCATTTATTAACTCATTTCTTTTTTTTTAAAGAACACAATAACCCTGACATGTTTATTTGTAAATAAAAGATGATTGTGATTGTGTTTGTGTTTGATTAAGTTTGAAGAAGAAACACAGTGGTGTTCTGTTGTATCTACACAGACATCAGCAACTGCACTTCATACATTTTATTGATCATATTAAATTCTGCAGTAAAACTCAGTGTGAACTGTAAATAATCTATATTCATATTTGATTTGTAGTGACAAAGTTCCACAATCATAATGTGTAAAAAAAAAAAAAAAAAACTGTCTGAAGGATTAAAATGATTTGTTTATCCAAAACAAACAAGCAAACAAAAACAAACAAGTATTAAAATAAACTGTAGAGCACTTTAAAAGGTAATATGTATTTCTAAAAATTACCAGAAAATGTAAAATATTTATTTTTATTCTCACCATTTAATAAATGATTAAATCTGTGAGGTGAAAAATCATTCAGTGTTAAATACAGGAGAGATGATCAGTGGTGCTGAATTTTTACCTCCTTCATTTAAATAAGGACTGAAGTAAGGATAGAGTTTCTCAGTGAAAGACTGACCAGTGAACGAGTAGATATGAGAGCTGGACTTCACATCATAAAAGGAGACCAGACCCTCCTCATAATCCACAAACACCCCCACCTTCTCCACCTTCTCTCTCAGTGTGAGGGGGACAGGGGGACCAGCTAGAGCCTCATACTGATTCTCATTCCTCAGCCACACAGTCCAGAATCCATTCTGAGGAGTCAGTGTAATCTCCCCCTTCCTGTTAATGGACTCTTTGGCGACTCCGAGATCCCAGTCAGTTTTCCCTCTGACCTGCACCTCATAATAAAATCTCCCTGAGGAGAAACTCTGCTTTCCCAGAACAGAGACACAATAATTAAACCTCTGTGGTGTATCAGGGAGATCCTGTCGTGTGTCTCCATGTGTCACTTGTTTTCCATCAGCAGACAGGATGAGTTCAGGATGAGGTGTATCAGGATCCAGAGTCACATCCACTGAGAGAAACACACAGAGTGAGATGTGAGTTTGCAGGTAAAAATATTAAATCATCATCAGTGGATCAGATTCATTAGGATTTATAAGAGGATTTGTAGAAGATTAAATTATGAATCATTGTCAAAGATGAGAAATATAAAATGTTTTCCTTCTGAAACTTTATTTCATATTTTAGAGTCACAGAACATGAAACACACACACACACACACACACACACACACATAAGAGAAAGCATGACTTTTGTTTGCCTTGCTCAAAAACATTTACATTTGATAGGCAAAGAAATTAAAGTTTAATACTCATGAATTTAAAAAAAAACAACAATAAAGTTAATCTCTGTCCAAACATACATGTTTCCTGCATGACTTTCTTAGTGAAATGTAAGAAGAAGATCAGTCTTTCTAAAGTAGAAAAGGGTTTAAGGGCTTTAGTGCATGGCAGTAATAGGGAGCTATAGTGAGGATAATGAGAGACACTTTAAGACTTCCTTTTAGCTGGAGAGATCTACAGATGAAAATCAGTCTGATGATGCAGTGGTGTAATGCTGATATGTACATTTTAATATGAGAGGAAATCAGAAACCTCACTGTACCTGCATACTGCTGAATCCTCTTCAGTTCTGTGGAGACTAATCACAACAAAACATCACTTTCATTAGATTTAAGATCATTTTAATGCAACACATTTTAGACTTATGCCTAAAAATTGTTAAATATGGAAGTTTCTCACCTGTTTCCTTTAACTTGTCATTGAGTGTTTTAGTGAGTTTCTCATTCACAGTCTTCTGAAGCTGAGACAGAGCTGTCCTCACAGTGTCCCCACTCAGATCAGTGTTAATACTGATCTCAGTCCAGTTCTTGGTGTGTGGAGGGCTGCACATGGAGGAGTAAATCTACAGTAGAGCAGGAGAGAGGAGAAATCCCTCAGCATGGTGAGTGTTGTTCTGTGATGTTCTGCATTGCCAGTGAGCAGAGAGAGGAACACTGACCTGTAGGAGGTGGAGATGCTCCTCAGTGTGTGAGAGCTGCTTCAGCTCAGTGTCTCTCCTCTTTAGCACAGTGATTTCCTGCTCCAGCTCTTTAATGAGTCCTTCAGCCTGCCTCTCTGCTGCTTTCTGCTTCTCCTCCATCACCTCCAGCAGCTCAGACTGACTTCTCTCAATGGAGCGAATCAGAGCAGTGAAGACTTCAACACTGTCTGCTTTCTCTTTCTCTGTGCTTCTCTAAAGGAGGAACACATTTTCACTTCCACCAGATAACACTGAATAGTGAAACAATGTTTAATGCAGTTTGTTCATTTCTACAAAGTAAAGTAAACTATACACAAACTATTTTTCCACACACTTTACTGAGCTCTACTGAGTGTTTGATCTCTCGGATCTTCTTCAGTCGGTCC
The DNA here is from genome assembly GCF_001660625.3 of Ictalurus punctatus. Taxonomy (NCBI): domain Eukaryota; kingdom Metazoa; phylum Chordata; class Actinopteri; order Siluriformes; family Ictaluridae; genus Ictalurus; species Ictalurus punctatus. The sequence continues at coordinate 24,068,534 of NC_030422.2, forward strand.
TGAATCATCTGCTGCACATCTGTCTGTGTTTTCCCCAGCTGTGTCTGAGGACAGAGTAGAAGAAATATATTTGATTTTATACTTATTAAATTTGTCCCTCTGTTTTGTTAAAAGTGAATTGTCATAATTTTCCTTATGTGTGGTGTAACAAATAATTTTCAATAATAAATTATTATTATTGTCAATTAATTATTTTCTTGGAGCTGTTCTATCTGAAGTCAAAATCTATCTACCACTGGATAAATTGAATTGTAATATCCATACGAATTTCAAAATCTGGTGTTAATCAGTGTTTCTCACCTTCCTCTCTCTGCTCTCCTCCTCTAAAGGAACAGTGTTGTGATTCTTGTGATCTCCTTCAGTGCAGAACTTACACACACACGTCTGATCATCTCTACAGAACAGCTCCAGAGCTCTCTCGTGTTTCTGGCATATGTAGTCCTCCAGGTTCTCCACTGGGTTTATTAGTTTGTGCGTCTTAAGTTTGGGAACATGATTATGAAGCTCAAGATGAGTTTCACACAAACTTGCACAACAATCCAGACAGGATTTCAGTGCCTTCAGCTTCTCTCCAGTGCAGGCATCACAAAGAAGCTCAGGTTTGTCTTGACCACGTTTCTTCTTGAAGTGATCTGCAACCTCTCTCAGTGTTGTATTAATCTTCAGTTCAGGTCTCTTGGTGAATTTCTCTTTGCATAATGGACAGTGACAGTGTTGACTCTTCTCCCAGCACTGTGTAAGGCAGCTCTTGCAGAAGTTGTGTCCACATGGAGTGGTGACTGGATCAGTGAATACATCCAGACAGATCGAACACTGCAGCTGATCTTCAGACAGGAGACTGCTGGAGTCACAAGAAACTAGGTTTGATAGAACAAAAGTTACACATTGTTTATAAATAGTGTAGAAATACTGTAATTAGTTTCAACCTTGTCTCTATCCAGTAAACTGCATCTGCAGTGAAGGTGTGAAAATCACAGACCAGAATGCAGGGAATCTGCAGGTTTGAGATCATGAAATTTAAGCCTTCTAAAATTTTGTAGGGCAAAATAAAAGAACAATTAAGACCAAATTTGCAAATTAAAAAATGGTTTAAAAACACATTAAATCATTAATCAGCTGGTTTATAAAACTGTAGATACCAAAAATCAACACTGCAAAATCAAGACCACTAAGGCTACTTGTATGCCTCTGGACATGTTTATTTTAAAATAATGTACATCGATGTATTTTCTTTTTCAATAATGCAATACATTTTTAGCGATATAGACATACACAAAGAGCACATGCTTAATATTCCAAATATCCTGCATTAAAATACAGGTGAACTACTTAAAATGCAAAGCATTGTGTAAACCACCACAATTTAGTGCTAAGACTTAATTCAATTGTATAGAAAACTGTAGGGATTAAACATTTTAATGGAAGAATCACTATTATAATCTCGATAATGAATCTCTATAATTTTATCCCTATGATGAATCTTTATCATTTTAAAGAAAATATCTCTTTGCTTGGTCTTGGTTGTTTTCTTTAGACTCTCATTAACATTGACCACAAACACAGCCTTGTTTATTGCCCTGCACAGTGTTATTTACTTATTTATTTTAGCGTACCGAGCCAAAGTGAACCTGGTGATGTAGCCAGTCTTGTCTCGTCCGCATATGAAGGTCTTCACAAGCTCGGAGTTGGGAAACATTGCTTTAAAAACTGAATCAATAACGACTGCTGTCATTGGAAGTGAATGAGTGATGATTCTCCAATGGCCGTTACACCAGATAACCTCTGCTTTCAAAGAAGGCCCAGAGCCGCAGATTGCTCAGATGTTGAATGATTACTGGTTGGATGTTTGTACGCTTGTACGCTAGTCCGCTAGTAGTTTCAGTACTAACACTGCGCTGCTTGGCTACCTGACAGCAACAGGCAGCAATAGGATTTTGCTATAGCTCGCACATACTGTACTGCTTCAGCTTTTCCCCTTGCATGTGTCATTCCACAGCCTGAACACACGTAGAGCCAACTTTAAAGCATTTCTTACAAATGCTACAGTGGGTTTCCAAATCATTTCCTGCTACTGCTTTTAACCAATCCGAGAACTGATTATTTTCTGGCCACTTGCTGTTAGATTTACATTTCCCCATTACTTCACATCCACCTCAGCGCATCCCGTACCACTGCAGCAGCTCTGTTAGCGTGCAAATCAGTTACCATAGTGACCACCAACCAATCAAAAACACGTTTGATCATTCAAACGTCAACTCTGTTCACACTCCACAATGTAAGACCTCTGCTAATTATTTTTAAGCGTTTTCCCCACTATTTATGACATTTAAGACTTTTCATGCCCTTAAATCTGTTGAAAGTGAATATAATACTTTTCCAGGCTATTCAAGTACCCTGTACATGTTTTCCTGTACTCATACGAAAAAGTCTTTTTATTCTAATCAAAACTTACACTTGAATTTTAAAGGCTCTTGTTGATGTTATTTAATTATTTGCAAATGTAGCTCTTACATAAGAAATAAAAAACAAGTACCTGCATTAAAAATAATCACTGACAGGGTGGTGTGATGACACAAAGCTTCGTTATCATCCCAGAGCTGATTATTTTCACAGAAAACTGTACGTGCTTGAGTGCTTTATTTCTCTTACACTGTATCACTGCAACACGACAACAATAACACTTTTTTCTTTAACAAAGTCACTTTTATCAGTCTGTAGTTACTTTAAATGATGTGGAGCACATGCAGACCAGATTCCTATATTTTTAACAACATATCTAATTATGGAATTATTTCATTATATATTTAAATATTTGACTAATAAATATTCCTCCATAGTTACACTATCAGTGTCAATAAATAGCTTTCTGAGATGTTTGTGCATTATTACACAAGTGTTCTTCTTATCTGAAAACAGAGGCATAAAATCATCAGAAAAACAATTAAACCATTCATTAAGGTCATTTTTATAACAATTAATTTCAGCCAAAATTTCATATTGTGATAGTCCTTCAATAAATGATGTAGCACATCCACCATGCAGTGCAAGTCATTGTGAATTAGTTGTTACTATAGAAACAGTAACTTACTACTGTGTAACTATTTAATACATACAAATAAATCATATATAAGCTGTATAACTTACAGGAATCTGGTTCATCCATGCTGCTCCTTCTTCCGCCTTTTGTTGGTGATGAAGATTCAGCCATTTACTTCCTCCTGTGTTTTGAATCTTTTCAGTAAGAAATCACATGATTCAGTTCACACATGTAACAGTATGAGGTGATACTGATTAGTCTGTTTGACTCAGCATGCCTGTCTGCAGTGTTAAACATAAGCAATGACACTGGAAGCATTTAGACTGTGATATAAAACACACGTAAACATTCTTCATCTTCATTAGATTGTAATAAACACAGAATTTCACTGATCATTCTCACAGCTCTCAGCTCACTAACTGTATCACTCACAGTTTCTCTCTTCCTGATATGTTTGTAGAAGTGTTTATGTTTCACCCAGTGCTCACCTCTGTACTTTTAACACACAAACACACACACACACACACACACACACACACACACACACACACACACACACACTTACACCTTTAATCCAGTTAATTCAGTTAAGCTCACACGTGGACAAATGTAGTCATTAAGCATAAAGTATAATTGTATTTTAACTTGTATTTAAGTGTTCATGCTGGAATCAGTTCAACACTCCACTTTTGAGCAGTTAATAAAATAAAGGAACCTTTGAGTCTGTTTTTCAGCTTTGCTGTCTCGGTTGATCACTGATCATTAAATACACAGTATAAAAAACACAGTTATAATCAGTTTGTATTTCAGAGTCAGTATTTCAGCAGTGTGTTAGAGACCCTGTCTCTGTCTGATATTGTTTACATGTGCAGTTTATCCTGATAAATCACACACTGACAAAACCTCTGAACTATAAAACATTCACTGAAGTACATACCTTTATTTTACTTGCGTCTTTTCAGGACTGAGAATTGTCTGCATTTATATTCCAGAGTCAGTGAATATCCTGCAGTTAATTTCAGAAATTAATCGATGGGAGCTAACTGGTTTTCACTTTCATTTTAGTCACTTCCTTGTTCACTTTGTAGTGGTTGTTAAAGGGACAGTTCCACATATGATCACAATGCAGTTTGTCTCCACCTCCCTAGCTTCACCTCTGCTCATGTGTATTTATAGTCATTCAAACTGCACATGAAATAACAATAACGTTGTTTATTTCTTCTGCAGATTATCATGATTATCGGACAAGATCGTTTTCTCCTGGGCCACGACATTTCATCTTTGTACCAGTAGATGGCAGCATTTGGAGCAAATGGAGGATTCCTTCATTCATTCACTCATGATCACATGGATCACATGCTGGAATTATTTTATTAGTGATTAACACTTTTTGATCATATTGTATTGTTTCTTTTGCAATTTTTGCTTCTAAATAAAATTATTTTGAATGATTAACTGTATTTTTGTTTTAAGGGGAAACAGGTTTTTGTTCAATTGTATCTACACAGATATCAGCAGCTGCTTTTAATACATTTTATTGATCACATTAAATTCTGCAGTAAAAAAAAACATTGTGAACTGAATGATGATCTTTATTAATATTTGAATTGTAATGAGAAAGTTCCACAATCTTTAAAAAACAGACTGTAGAAATGTCAGTGTTATATCTCATGTGCTGGTAGATGCCCTGGATTTTTTTATTATTATTGTTGTTGTTTTAAACTATTGCAATGTTGTGCCTACACTTAAAAAAAAAAAAAAAAAAAAAAAAAAAAAAAAAAAAAAGATTTGATGAACACAATTTTTTTTGAGGGAAGGATTTCCATCCAATAAATATTTCCCCAGCTCTCAAAAAACCTCATCCATGCAATGAGATGTAATTGAGTTGCTCCAACTTCCTTTTGATCAAATAAAGTTCAAATGAAATGGATTCATTTATAAAAATGTTTATATATATATATATATATATATATATATATATATATATATATATATATATATATATATATATATATATATATATATATATATACACACATACTTGTTGAACTCAAACTAAAAGATATAATTGGAAAATATATTAGGTAGAAATACTTCAAATTTTATTCCCCTATATACAGACAAGAGAGACAGAACTTTGTTCAGATGTTTTTATTTAAAACACATTATTTTAAATAAAAATAAATATTTTATTATAAAAAATAATAAAACAGGTAAAACAATTGACAATGCAGTTATTTACCTGATTATTTAAATCAGGTGATTATATTCACCCATCAGTGTAAATGTCTCTGTGTATAAAGACAAAAGAATGAGGTGTAATCACTGATTGAAGGTTTAGTGTAGTTACTGTGTTTGTTTGTGAAGATAATGATGAAGGAAAACATGGTGCACCCCAAAAAAACTTTCAGCTTGGGCTTTATTCTTTCAACAGTACGTACAAAACAAATAGAAATCATTATTTTAAAAAACCTTTCCATGATTTTTGTGCTATCTGGTTATCTCTATTATCCCGCATGGCTGGATCATCTCTATATATGGTCCTGCATGGATGGATCATAGAGATGTCTGTACAATCGGACATTTCAGCAAGAAAGGTCATTCATTTATCAAATGTTGAGAACTTATAAATTCACAATCACTAGGGAATGTTGTAGCTAAATTACTCAGATACCCAGCACTTAACCAAGTCTCAGTCATAAAGAGAATGATGGTTTGCAGGATTCACCCTTCTTCTACGAATATAAAATCTGTGATTCCATCTTTGATGTCAATTCTGAATGCTCCTGATAAACAGGAACAAGACAAACATTCCTCACAGCAGAAGCATGGAGCAATCTCCTCCAACAAACTGAGGGAAATTTTACATGACAACGTTTTCAACTAAAAACAGAAAACTTTGTATGCAGATTGGCTGTTCATTTACACGACAACAGTGTTTTGGGGCCTGAAAACACAAACAGAGATCAGAAGGGGGGTGCAAATTGGTTTCAAGAAAAACACAGACACAGCATAATTTGGGTACTCTGAATTTTATTGCTTTTCAAATAGAATGTCTTTTCAAATAAATGAAAAACCCACATTCCCACTCCCTCTGCATTTTCTGATGGGAAGAGGCGGAGCTTAGCTGCCTTTAATCTAGCGGTCAGTGCAGACCAATGTTGCCAACTTAGCGACTTTTCAGACCCCTTTAGTGACTTTTATTTTTCCTTCAAAAAACCCCCCAAAAAACAAACAACTACCAAAAAAAAGCACCTAGCAACAAATCTAGTGACTTTTTGGACAAACCTTAGCAATTTTCCAAATATCGCCAGTACTCTCCTGCAAGAGTGAGGTCTTGCTTTCCCGCTGCACTCACACCTCTCTCCGCGTCTGCTCAGTTCAGTGAGTGTCTGAGAGCCGGAGCTTCAACAATGTCATGGATAATGAGATGCGCCCTTCGTCCCAATTTACATCATACATATGCGATGTACTTGTATTTACATGTAAAACAGTCCACATTATTACTAGTTCTCTTGTTCAAAGTACTTCTAGTGTTCAGAAACATTTCTCATCATTCATGTTCTACAACTGTCCGTTATATAGTTTATTATCGGCTGAGAAATTTAATATCGGTGCATCTCTATAACCAAGACAATCCTCCAATAACAGGCGGCCAAACTAGCCTAACCCTGGCACCAGTCTGCTGAGTTATGGAAATTTAATGCAATTTTCATTTTTAACAAAGTGACCCTTCCACCATTGAGCAACACTTCACAAGACAGGATTACATTTCTCCAAACCTCATTTTTTTCTGAACCAGGTTGACTTCCATGTATTGATATTTCTGGTACTGTTCATCAAGTTTCCTCAGTACGACGTCTGCCGTGTCGTTGCCGGGCTTCTTCATAAAGGAATCCACATCCTCCTGCGGCGCAAAAGAGAGAACAACAGTCTTTCAGCAAACCGTCAGGATGTGGGCTTTGTCCCAAATAACAGAAATAATGTGACTAATGAGGACAGCACTTCTATATGGACATACAGTACAGTAGTATGCAGTGTGGGACACAGCCCAGTGCAATAAATAAATAAATAAAGTAAGTGTGTTCAAAGAAAAGATAAAAACACATTTTCAGTCATTATTATCATCTCTAGTACAGCTCAAGTTGACTGTGTACAGAAGGAAGCTACACTGGACTGGACTACTGATCATAAGGTTATGAGATTGAATCCCGGTACTGTCAAGCTGCCACTGTTGGATCCTGATGCTCCAACGCTCAATCCAGCAGTCGCTTTGGATCAAAAGCATCCATCAAATGAATAAATACAAAAAAGACACGCATCAAGCGTATGCTGTTTTCTTGCTGTATTAACTCCTCTCTAACGGGGGTTTTAGCTTGATAGTATTATTAGACCCTGATCTATTTACACTAGCATGAGGAGATACTGTATTTTAATGGAGAATACAGAACACTTCTCTCCACATAATGCTGTCAATGTAAAATGCACATTATACACATTCACACATATTTCATTTACACCACATCCTGCCTGTAGATTTTAAGAATTTGACTTTCAGTTGGATTCAGTATTTCACTTTGTCACCTTTTATCAGTTCCATGCTCTCATCAAATCCCACATTTCATCACTGATCAGCTCTGCAGAACAGTAACGGACTAAATAATAATAATAATAATAATAATAATAATAATAATAATAATAATAATAATAATAATCCAGAAAACAGTTGAACAGTCATAATGAATTATTTCACGGACAGACTTCAGAAGCGACCTCGAATTGAAAATACCCGCAAGACCAAGTCTCTGGTTTATAATAAAGGCGTGAGTTAGCTGTAGCCTGTTAGCCAGCATGAGCCACAGCCTTAAAAGGACACGGAGGAACTTCAGCTCCTGAACCGTGTTAGCATAGCGGGCTAAGCTAACGGCTAATCTCCACGGCCTCTAAAGATATTAACACGCTTACAGAAGAGCCCGTGTTTACTCCACACATAATAAGCACATTATTCTGACAGGTAATTACTCACTACAAACACTGCTTCAGGAATTCCTAAATGTTTTTTCTTATTCGCAGCTGCAGCACTGCTGTTCTCTATGGTGGCCGCCATTTTTGGAAAGAGCCAGAGCGCTTCCTCTTTACGTAGATTTCGGAGTTTACCGTCTCTGGGGCGCGCGAACCTTTTACCGTGAACGCTCCACGCGACGTAAAATTGTGCTCTATGGGATTTATGGCGTTACCATGGATACAAGTTTAATGGCCGAGGAATGAATTCTAAATAACACGTCTAATTAAAAATATAGGCTTTAAATCTAAATAAATAAATAAATAAATTATGGAAGGACGTCAACTCCCCTCTTGGATTGATTGGCTAGAGGAGGAGCTGTAGTGGACCAATGGTGACGCTAAATCCCGCCCTAATTTACATGAAACTCGAACTGCAACATTTGGAAAAGTGGAGAATGTGGAAACAAGAGAGAAGGAAAAACAGCACAAGCGTTCAAAAAAAGAAAACATGAGCAGAAAATGTCAGAGAGCACAAAAACACAGTAATATAACCAAGGAATATTATTTTGTGCGCCATTCAAAAACCTTTGAACTCATGTTCAGTTTTGTGCGATATAATTCTGCATGTGTTTTTAAATGTTTGATTCACGCTTATTATTTTTCGATCCTGCAATACTTTTGATGGGAAATTGATCCCATAAAAATAGACCACACAATTTCACCTTTCTACCAGCAGATGGCAGAAATCAGTGCAGAAAGAGGATTCATTTATTCACTCATTTCTTTTTTTAAAGAATACAATAACCCTGACATGTTTACTCTAAATAAAAGATGTATGTGTTTGTGTTTGATGAAGTTTGAAGGTGAAACTCAGTGGTGTTCGGTTTTATCTACACAGACATCAGCAGCTGAACTTCATACATTTTATTCATCATATTAAATTCTGCAGTAAAACTCAGTGTGAACTGTAAATAATCTATATTCATATTTGATTTGTAGTGACAAAGTTCCACAATCATAACGTGTAAAAAACACGCTGTAGGATTAAAATAAATTTGTTTATGTGAAAAAACAAGTATTAAGATCCATAATCGTAATGTGTAAAAAACAGATTGAATGATTAAAATTATTTGTTTATCCAAAACAAACAAACAAACAAACAAGTATTAAAGTAAACTGTACAGAACTTTAAAAGGAAATATGTATTTCTAAAATTTACTAGAAAAAGGAAAATATTTCTTTTTCTTCTCACCATTTAATAAACGATTATATCTTTGAGGTGAAAATTCATTCAGTGTTAAATACAGGAGAGATGATCAGTGGTGCTGAATTTTTACCTCCTTCATTAAAACAAGGACTGAAGTAAGGATAGAGTTTCTCAGTGAAAGACTGACCAGTGAAAGAGTAGATATGAGAGCTGGACTTCACATCATAAAAGGAGACCAGACCCTCCTCATAATCCACAAACACCCCCACCTTCTCCACCTTCTCTCTCAGTGTGAGGGGGACAGGGGGACCAACACAAGCTGTATACCGATTCTCATTCCTCAGTATCACAGTCCAGAATCCATTCTGAGGAGTCAGTGTAATTTTCCCCTTCCTGTTAATGGACTCTTTGGCGACTCCGAGATCCCACTCAGTTTTCCCTCTGACCTGCACCTCATAATAAAATCTCCCTGAGGAGAAACTCTGCTTTCCCAGAACACAGGCACATTTATTAAACCTCTGTGGTGTATCAGGGAGATCCTGTTCTGTGTCTCCATGTGTCACTTGTTTTCCATCATCAGACAGGATGAGTTTAGGATGAGCTGTATCAGGATCCAGAGTCACATCCACTGAGAGAAACACACAGAGTGAGATGTGAGTTTGCAGGTAAAAAAATATTAACTCATCATCAGTGGATCAGATTCATTAGGATTTATAAGAGGATTTGTAGAAGATTAAATAATGAAACATTTTAAATGATCTCTTGTAAAAAGAGAAAACTTGTACAGTTGATGGTAGGAGCCTGTCAAAGAAGAGAAATATAAAATGTTTTCCTTCTGAAACTTTATTTCATATTTTAGAGTCACAGAACATGAGAAAAACACACACACACACACACACACACACACACACACACACACACACACACACACACACACACGAAAACATGAAAACATGACTTTTGCAGAAAAACATTTACATTTGATAGGCAAAGAAATTAAAGTTTAATACTCATGAATAAAAAAAAAAAGGATAAAGTGAATCTCTGTCCAAACATACATGTTTCCTGCATGACTTTCTTAGTGAAATGTAAGAAGAAGATCAGTCTTTCTAAAGTAGAAAAGGGTTTAAGGGCTTTAGTGCATGGCAGTAATATGGAGCTATAGTGAGGAGGATCATGAGAGACACTTTAAGACTTCCTTTTAGCTGGAGAGATCTACAGATGAAAATCAGTCTGATGATGCAGTGGTGTAATGCTGATATGTACATTTTAATATGAGAGGAAATCAGAAACCTCACTGTACCTGCATACTGCTGAATCCTCTTCAGTTCTGTGGAGACTAATCACAACAAAACATCACTTTCATTACATTTAAGATCATTTTAATGCAACACATTTTAGACTTATGCCTAAAAATTGTTAAATATGAAAGTTCCTCACCTGTTTCCTTTAACTTGTCATTGAGTGTTTTAGTGAGTTTCTTATTCAGAGTCTTCTGAAGCTGAGACAGAGCTGTCCTCACAGTGTCCCCACTCAGATCAGTGTTAATACTGATCTCAGTCCAGTTCTTGGTGTGTGGAGGGCTGCACATGGAGGAGTAAATCTACAGTAGAGCAGGAGAGAGGAGAAATCCCTCAGCATGGTGAGTGTTGTTCTGTGGTGTTCTGCATTGCCAGTGAGCAGAGAGAGGAACACTGACCTGTAGGAGGTGGAGATGCTCCTCAGTGTGTGAGAGCTGCTCCAGCTCAGTGTCTCTCCTCTTTAGCACAGTGATTTCCTGCTCCAGCTCTTTAATGAGTCCTTCAGCCTGCCTCTCTGCTGCTTTCTGCTTCTCCTCCATCACCACCAGCAGCTCAGCCTGACTTCTCTCAATGGAGCGAATCAGAGCAGTGAAGACTTCAACACTGTCTGCTTTCTCTTTCTCTGTGCTTCTCTAAAGGAGGAACACATTTTCACTTCCATCAGATTACACTGAATAGAGAAACAATGTTTAATGCAGTTTGTTCATTTCTACAAGTTAGAGCAAACAATATGCAAAAAAAATTCCCACACACTTTGCTGAGCTCTACTGAGTGTTTGATCTTTTGGATATTCTTCACTTGGTCCTGAATCATCTGCTGCACATCTGTCTGTGTTTTCCCCAGCTGTGTCTGAGGACAAAGCAGAAGAAATATATTTGATTTTATACTTATTAAATTTGTCCTTCTGTTTTGTTAAAAGTGAATTGTCATAATTTTCCCTATGCGTGGTGTAACAAATAATTTTCAATAATAAATTATTATTATTGTCAATTAATTATTTTCTTGGAGCTGTTCTATCTGAAGTCAAAATCTATCTACCATAGGATAAATTGAATTGTAATATCCATAAGAATTTCAAAATCTGGTGTTAATCAGTGTTTCTCACCTTCCTCTCTCTGCTCTCCTCCTCTATAGGAACAGTGTTGTGATTCTTGTGATCTCCTTCAGTGCAGAACTTACACACACACGTCTGATCATCTCTACAGAACAGCTCCAGAGCTCTCTCATGTTTCTGGCATATGTAGTCCTCCAGGTTCTCCACAGGGTTTATTAATTTGTGCGTCTTAAGTTTGGGAACATGATTATGAAGCTCTAGATGAGTTTTACACAAACTTGCGCAACAATCCAGACAGGATTTCAGGGCCTTCAGCTTCTCTCCAGTGCAGGCGTCACAAAGAAGCTCAGGTTTGTCTTGACCACGTTTCTTCTTGAAGTGATCTGCAACCTCTCTCAGTGTTGTATTTATCTTCAGTTCAGGTCTCTTGGTGAATTTCTCTTTACATAATGGACAGTTACAGTGTTGACTCTTCTCCCAGCACTGTGTAAGGCAGCTCTTGCAGAAGTTGTGTCCACATGGAGTGGTGACTGGATCAGTGAACACATCCAGACAGATCGAACACTGCAGCTGATCTTCAGACAGGAGACTGCTGGAGTCACAAGAAACTAGGTTTGATAGAACAAAAGTTACACATTGTTTATAAATAGTGTAAAAATACTGTAATTAGTTTCAACCTTGTCTCTATACAGTAAACTGCATCTGCAGTGAAGGTGTGAAAATCACAGACCAGAATGCAGGGAATCTGCAGGTTTGAGATCATGAAATTTAAGCCTTCTAAAATTTTGTAGGGCAAAATAAAAGATCAATTAAGACCAAATTCGCAAATTAAAAAATGGTTTAAAAACACCTTAAATCATTAATCAGCTGGTTTATAAAACTGTAGATACCAAAAATCAACACTGCAAAATCAAGACCATTAAGGCTACTTGTATGCCTCTGGACATGTTTATTTTATAATAATGTACATCGATGTGTTTTCTTTTTCAATAATGCAATACATTTTTATGGATATAGACACATGCTTAATATTCCAAATATCCTGCATTAAAATACAGGTGAACTACTTAAAATGCAAAGCACTGTGTAAACCACCACAATTTAGTGCTAAGACTTAATTCAATTGTACAGAAAACTGTAGGGATTAAACATTTTAATGGAAGAATCACTATTATAATCTCGATTATGAATCTCTATAATTTTATCCCTATGATGAATCTTTATAATTTTAAAGAAAATATCTCTTTGCTTGGTCTTGGTTGTTGCCTTTAGACTCTCATCAACATTGACCACAAACACAGCCTTGTTTATTGCCCTGCACAGTGTTATTTACTTATTTATTTTAGCGTACCGAGCCAAAGTGAACCTGGTGATGTAGCCAGTCTTGTCTCGTCCGCATATGAAGGTCTTCACAAGCTCGGAGTTGGGAAACATTGCTTTAAAAACTGAATCAATAACGACTGCTGTCATTGGAAGTGTATGAGTGATGATTCTCCAGTGTCCGTTATACCAGATAACCTCTGCTTTCAGAGTGGGCCTAGAGCCACATATTACTCGGATGTTGAATGATTACTGGTTGGAAGTTTGTACGCTTGTACGCTAGTCCGCTAGTAGTTTCAGTACTAACACTGCACTGCTTGGCTACCTGACAGCAACAGGCAGCAATAGGATTTTGCTATAGCTCGCACATACTGTACTGCTTCAGCTTTTCCCCTTGCATGTGTCATTCCACGGCCTGAACACCCATAGAGCCAATTTTAAAGCATTTCTTACAAATGCTACAGTGGGTTTCCAAATCATTTCCTGCTACTGCTTTTAACCAATCCGAGAACTGATTATTTTCTGGCCACTTGCTGTTAGATTTACATTTCCCCATTACTTCACATCCACCTCAGCGCATCCCGTACCATTGTAGCAGCTCTGTTAGCGTGCAAATCAGTTACCATACTAACCAAAAACCAATCAAAAACACGTTTGATTATTCAAATGTCAACTCTGTTCACACTCCACAATGTAAGACCTCTGCTAATTATTTTTAAGCGTTTTCCCCACTATTTATGACATTTAAGACTTTTCATGCCCTTAAATTTGTTGAAAGTGAATATAATGCTTTTCCAGGCTATTCAAGTACCCTGTATATGTTTTCCTGTACTCATACGAAAAAGGCTTTTTATTCTAATATAAACTCACTTACACTTGAATTTTAAAGGCTCTTGCTGATGTTATTTAATTATTTGCAAATGTAGCTCTTACATAAGAAATAAAAAACAAGTACCTGCATTAAAAATAATCACTGACAGGGTGGTGTGATGACACAAAGCTTCGTTATCATCCCAGAGCTGATTATTTTCACAGAAAACTGTACATGTTGAGTGCTTTATTTCTCTTACACTGTATCACTGCAACACGACAACAATAACACTTTTTTCTTTAACAAAGTCACTTTTATCAGTCTGTAGTTACTTTAAATGATGTGGAGCACATGCAGACCAGATTCCTATATTTTTAACAACATATCTAATTATGGAATTATTTCATTATATATTTAAATATTTAACTAATAAATATTCCTCCATAGTTATACTATCAGTGTCAATAAATAGCTTTCTGAGATGTGTGTGCATTATCACACAAGTGTTCTTCTTATCTGAAAACAGAGGCATAAAATCATCAGAAAAACAATTAAACCGTTCATTGAGATCATTTTGATAACAATTAATTTCAGCCAAAATTTCATATTGTGCCAGTCCTTCAATAAATGATGTAGCACATCCACCATGCAGTGCAAGTCATTGTGAATTAGTTGTTAGTACAGAATAGTAACTTACTACTTTGTAACTATTTAATAAATACAAATAAATCATATATAAGCTGTATAACTTACAGGAATCTGGTTGTTCCATGCTCCTCCTTCTTCCGCCTTTTGTTGGTGATGAAGATTCAGCTATTTACTTGCTCCTGTGTTTTGAATCTTTTCAGTAAGAAATCACATCATTCAGTTCACACATGTAACAGTATGAGGTGATACTGATTAGTCTGTCTGACTCAGCATGCCTGTCTGCAGAGCTAAACATGAGCAATGACACTGGAAGCATTTAGACTGTGATATAAAACACACGTAAACATTCTTCATCTTCATTAGATTGTAATAAACACAGAATTTCACTGATCATTCTCACAGCTCTCAGCTCACTAACTGTATCATTCACAGTTTCTCACTTCCTGATATGTTTGTAGAAGTGTTTATGTTTCACCCAGTGCTCACCTCTGTACTTCTAACACACACACACACACACACACACACACACACACACACACACACACACACACACACACACACACACACACACAGGTAATTCAGTTAAGCTCACATATTTGGACAAATGTAGTCATTAAGCATAAAGTTTAATTATATTTTAACTTGTATTTAATTGTTCATGCTGGAATCAGTTCAACACTCCACTTTTGAGCAGTTAATAAAATTGTGTAGTTTTCTGACATTGTTATCAGTTTATCCTGATAAATCACACACTGACAAAACCTCTGAACTATAAAACATTCACTGAAGTACATACCTTTATTTGTATACTGCATTTATATTCCAGAGTCAGTGAATATCCTGCAGTTAATTTCAGAAATGAATGTGAACATAAGGGTTTCTTCTCGATGTGAGCTAACTGCTTTACTCTTTCACTTTAGTCACTTCCTTGTTCACTTTGTACTGATTGATAAAGGGGCAGTTCCACATATGATCACAATGCAGTTTGTCTCCACCTTCCTAGCTTCACCTCTGCTCATGTGTATTTATAATCATTCAAACTGCACATGAAATAACTATAATGTTATTTATTTCTCCTGCAGACTAGCATGTGAAAATGACCAGCATGCCAAATTATTTACCGGCATAAAGTTGGGCTGACGTTGGGACCATCTCTAAAGTTACATACGACATTGTTAAACACGTTTCTAACTTCAATAGCATTTGAAGAGAATGACTTACAGTCATATAACCAACTGTACAGTGTTCATGTAGGTGTCACTTATGATGCAAATTTTTTTTTTAGATTTTTGATATTCAATAAAATAAACTATCAAATCATGTGTAAATATTGCCATGTACAATGCCAGTTCCAAAAAAGTTGTGACACTTCCGAATGGGCTCATACACAAAATATACTATAATGTAAAGCTCAATAGCATTTGAAGAGAATGACTTACAGTCAGAAAACCAACTGTAAAGTGTTCATGTAGGTGTCAGGTATGATGCACTGGATCAACCTTATAGATTTTTGACATTTAACCCTACAATGATGAACGAAAAAGGTATGCACCTGCATGAACCATCATTTTTGGTAACTGAGTGCAATTTTTTGAAACAGTTGGTTTTGTGACTGTAAGTCCATCCATCTTCTACCACTTACTCCTTTTCAGGGTCATAGGGAACCTGGAGCCTATCCAGGGAGCACAAGGCAGGGTACAGCCTGGATAGGGTGCCAATCCATCGCAGGGCACAATCACATATACACTCACACACCCATTCATACACTACAGACACTTTAGACACACCAATCAGCCTACCATGCATGTCTTTAGACTGGGGAAGGAAATCGGAGTACCCGAAGGAAACCGCACATGCAAACTCCACACATGGGACTCAAACCCTGGACCCTGGAGGTGTGAGGCAGACATGCTAACCACTAAGCCAAATGTAAGTCATTCTCTTCAAATGCTATTGAAGTTAGAAACGTGTATACCAACGTTGTATGTAACTTTAGGGACAGTCCCTTAATTTGCAAATATCAAATGTCCAAAGTCAAGCCAACTAGTTCTTCTGAGCCATAAAGCAGGGTAATCAAAACCACTGCCTTGTAAACTGCAATTTTTGTTTCTAACCGAATGCCATGATCATCCCAAAGACATTTACATAGACTGCCAAAAGCAAGACTTGCCTTAGCCAGGCATGCACTTACATCATCAATATTTTATTTTTTACTTGTCTGTGGCTTTGAGTTTGATATGTCCTGCCGTGATTGGTCGTCCAGTCTTTCTGACTTAAATAGCACTTTAGTCTTCTTCAAGCTGACTGTGAGCCCAAATCTGCTTGCTGCCCATACAAATTTATCAAACAACAGCTGGGCATTGGTTTGAGTGTGAGCTAGAAGAGTGCAGTCATCTGCATACAGCAGTTCTTGAACAAAAGATCTTTGATTGAGCTTCAAACTGGTGCAACTTGAATACGTTACCATCAGAGTGGATTCCCAGTTCACAGTCTCAGAAGGTGACCAGTAGCATCATTGAGAAGAAAATGCTGAAAAGTAATGGAACAAGGACACAGCCTTTCTTTGTGCCTACATTGACCACCAAGAGATTGAGCACAGTGTTCCAGCTGACTACAGAATCAGCTGGGTTAATGGTTTTTTTTTAGACAGCAAAGGCTTTCTCCTTGCACACCTCCCATGCAGGTCAAATTTGTGCAATTTCTTTCTGATTGTAGAAGCATTCACTTTGACACCAACAGTTGCAAAACTTACTAGCAGATCTTGTGATAAACTTTTGGGGTTCTTGGAGACTTCTTTTTGCATCAGATGGTCTGCTGTTGGGCTGAATTTGCTGGGACGGCCAGTCCTGAATAAATTGGCAGTTGTTTGAAAGCTGCACCTTTCAGATCTGCAATTTTTCCTTAGAGTGGAATGATGTTTTTTGAATAATTCAGAGATCTTTTTTAAATCCTTTGTTAGAGTCTTAGGCATCCACAACCTTATTCTGAAGGCTTTACAGAACTCTACATCTTGGCATGATGACACCACACACCTCAATAACAAAGGGAACACCAGGCACTAGATATGAGAGGTATAAATAAGACAGGTTCCACCTGTACTCCCTAAGCAGACTCTAATCACTGGCACCCAATTTTGAACACCTGATTCTAATTTTATGGATTTGAAGGTGGGATAAATGTAGGGGTGTACTTACTTTGTCCATGTGACTGATCTGTTGTTGTTTTTTTTTGTGAATTTAAATTGCGAAAATTACTACAAAATGTCAATTTTAAGTGTCATTTGATAGAGTGTATCAACATTATTAATAGGCACAAATGTGTAGGATCAAATGTTTGTTTGTCCAAATATGTCAAACAAAAACAAAAAATCCAACAATTTCCATGGGATCTACATATTTTTTCACATGACTATATAATAGTCATTTTAATTTATTTTTAATCATTCTAATGTTGTTTAAATTAAAAAATATTGGTTTTCTATCAAAAACAATTTCTAAGTGATTCAAAACTTTTGGTTGTATTTTTGTTTGATTACTAAAAACAACAAAGATTTTGGGGAGAAACCCATTTTTTGTGTGACTGATCTACACAGATGCCTGGGGATGCTCTTATTTTTAATTGATCATTAAATTCTACAGTCTAAATCTGTGTGAACTGTAAATTAATTTTATTGATATTTGATTTGTAATGACAAATCAAAGGTTCAACAATAATAATGTGTGAAAAACAGAATGTAGGATTAAAATTATTTGCTTAGATGAAAGTGTAGGTTAGTGTTTTTATTAAAAGACACTGGCAAATAGTTCCAAAATGTGAAGCAAAAATAACCATAACCAAGAGCAGGCAGAATGTCAGGTGATATACAAACAGTACAAAGTGGGCAAATCCAAAATCCAAAAACTAGGCAACAAGTCAAGATCAAAAAGAATAGCAAGCTAAAATTTACAAAGCATGGTAAGTCAGGTTAGGGCACATCGAGCATTATTGCACAATGGGTTGAAGGTCCATAGTCTATTGAACTTCCAATCTATTGGAAGGTCCAAAGTCTATTGGACAGTTTATGTAGGTGTGGGTGTGATAGGGAACAGGTGTGTGCGATTAGAACTCAGGTGACATTGAACATGTTGGTGGAGTGATTGTAGGCCGTAATGTGTTCTGGGAAGTGGAGTTTCTGTTTGATTCCATTGCTGTTACAAAACTCCAGGTATTTAAAATAAACTGTACAGCACTTTAAGTCAGAACATGTAGGCCTATTTCTAAAATTCACCAAAAAAAAGTAAAATATTAATTTTTATTCTCATCATTTAATAGATGATAAAATTTAGGTCAAAATTCATTCAGTCTTAACCACAGGAGAGATGATCAGTGGTGATGAATTTTTACCTCCTGCATTAGAACAAGGACAGAAGTAAGGATAGAGCTTCTCAGTGAAAGACTGACCAGTGAAAGAGTAGATATGAGAGTTGGCCTTCACATCATAAAAAGAGACCAGACCCTCCTCATAATCCACAAACACTCCCACCTTCTCCACCTTCTCTCTCAGTGTGAGGGGGACAGAGGGATCACCAGCTGTATACTGATTCTCATTTCTCAGATACACAGTCCACAATCCATCCTGGGGAGTCAGTGTAATGTCTCCCTTTCTGTTAACAGATTCTTTGGCCACTCCAAGTTCCCACGCAGT